>NC_052150.1:217917837-218060481 GCF_902713615.1 Scyliorhinus canicula
TTACATTAACACTGCAATGAAGTTACTGTGAAAATCCCCTAGTCGCACCTGTTCGGGTACACACAGGGAGAATACAGAATGAGCAATTCACCTAACAAGCACATCTTTCAGGACTGGTAGGAGGAAACTGGAGCACCAGGAGGAAACCCACACAGACACGGGAAGAAAGTGCAGATTCCGCGCAGATAGTGACCCAAGCCGGAATCGAACCTGGGACCCTGGCGCTGTGAAGCCATAGTGCTAACAACTATGCCACCATGCTGCCCCCAGTTAACATGACCGATATTTAACGTTAATTTGCTTATTCCTTATTTCCATGTTATGATTTATTTACATAGAATTTACAGTGCAGAAGGAGACCATTCGGCCCATCGTGTCTGCACTGGCTCTTGGAAAGAGCACCCTACCCCCTACCCAAGGTCAACACCTCCACCCTATCCCCATAACTCAGTAACCCCACCCAACACTGAGGGCAATTTTGGACACTAAGGGCAATTTATCATGGCCAATCCACCTAACCCGCACAACTTTGGACTGTGGGAGGAAACCGGAGCACCCGGAGGAAACCCACGCACACACGGGGAGAACGTGCAGACTCCGCACAGACAGTGACCCAAGCTGGGAATCAAGCCTAGGACCCTGGAGCTGTGAAGCAATTGTGCTAACCACTGTACTACTGTGCTGAATGCAAATAAGAGTGAGTGTTTTCCAGTGAATTCTCCTGCTTTCGCTCAGCTTAGCTCATTGCCGTTTCGCCTCTCGAACACTAATTTCCGTTACCTGGGCGTCCATGTAGCCCATAACTGGGCATTACACAATGAACTACTCAAGGCTTATCAGTGAGGTCAAAGCAGATTTGCAGAGGTGGGGTATCATAGAATCATAGAATTTACAGTGCAGAAGGAGGCCATCCGGCCCATCGAGTCTGCATTGGCCCTTGTAAAGAGCCCTCCGCACAGACAGTGACCCAAGCCGGAATCGAACCTGGGACCCTGGAGCTGTGAAGCGATTGTGCTATCCACAATGCTACCGTGCTGCCCAAATTATTGTTTTCATTTTTTTCATTCATCCTCTTTTCTGTCACTATGTCCCCTTTTTACACCTGCCACCCAGTTGTTAGGTGTAGGAAAAGAATTTGGCCATCCAGCCGCTTGAGTCTGCTCCACCTATCAACAAAATTATGAATATTAGAATCAAAGAAGGTTTATGCCACAGAAAGAGGCCACTTGGCTCATTGCGTCTGCACCAACCAAATCCCACTGACTGGCTGGCTTACAGCACTCGAGGTCCATGTGCTGGTTTAGCTCACAAGGCTAAATCGCTGGCTTTTAAAGCAGACCAAGCAGGCCAGCAGCACGGTTCGATTCCCGTACCAGCCTCCCCGGACAGGCGCCGGAATGTGGCGACTAGGGGCTTTTCACAGTAACTTCATTGAAGCCTACTCGTGACAATAAGCGATTTTCATTTCATTTTCATGTCCAGACATCTTTTTAATAAGTTGAGAGTTTATGCCTCGACTACCCTTTCAGATAGGGACTTCCAGACCCCTGCAATCAGCTGGGTGAAAAAGATTTGGCCTCCCCTTTAATCCATAGAATCCCTACACTGCAGAAGGAAGCCATTCAGCCCATCGAGGTTGCACCAACCCTCCAAAAGAGCACCCTACCTAGACCCACTCCCCTGCTCTATCCCTTATCATGGCCAGTCCACCTAACTTGCACATCTTTGGAGAGTGGGAGGAAACCGAAGCACCCGGATGTGATATTATCATAAATGTAAAGAACTGTAAGGGTTAATGTAATGTCTAAATCAACCACTAGAGGGAGTTAGATGTACAACTATATAAGGCATCGATGCTAAGCAAGGTGGGTGAGAGGTTGAGGAGAAAGCTAGAGGACAGACTGAATGGGAACAGATCATAGTTAATGTAATAATAAGATTAATTGTAGATGAGTGTAGATTACATGTTCAATATCAACTGTGTATTATACAGGAGTAAGTGTTGAATCCAATTAAGTAGTGTTAATAAATTTATAGTTTTGTTTAAGTTAAAAGCTATTTGCAGTCTTTGTGAACACTACTTAAAATTAATAACACAAAAGAACACCACACCGGAGAAAACCCATGCAGATATGGGGAGAAATTGCAAACTCATCATAGACACAGTAAGAAGTCTTACAACACCAGGTTAAAGTCCAACATGTTTGTTTCAAACACTAGCTTTCAGAGCATTGCTCCTTCCTCAGGTGAGTTTGTTTCAAACACTAGCTATCGGAGCACTGCTAGTGGGTTTAGAAATTCTAGAGCCGCAAATGGGTTTAGAAATTCCCAACTGGCGAGTTCCTGTTCCGGCACCTGTTTGGGTAAGCTGGTACGGGAATTGAACCCGCGCAGCTGGCCTTGTTCTGCATCACAAACCAGCTGTCTAGTCCAATCTTTTTAGAAAGGGTTTGGAGGGGGATGTCATAATATACACCAGTATATCATGGTGCAGACACACACTGATGGACACACACAGGGACAAATCAACATGTACAAACACCGCAGCCAATCACCAGTTAGAATACACACACTATAAAGGCAGAGGGCACCACGGTTCCCGCTCATTCTGGGTGCTGCCTCTGAGTGTAACAGGAACTCATCCAGCCCAGCACAGACTCACACCACGTGCTGAGAGACAACTGGTTTGGACAAGGCTGAGGTCTCTAGCTTAAGTTAGCATAATTTAGACCCACAGTCATCGTGTGTTAGTTAGTTAGAAGTAGTTAATAAAATTGAGTTGAACCTTCACCAGTGTTGGAAGTGTCTGTTCATCTCTCAAGTCTACACTAGCCAACACTTCAGGGGAGGGTTGGGGGAGGTTGGAGGGCATTGGGTTGGGTGGAGGAGTGGGGTAGAGGAGGTTTAGGATAGGGAGGAGGAAGGTGGAGATGTAGTGACAGTGGTCGGGGGGGAGCAGGGGTGGGGGAGTGGAGGTCGGGAGGTTTGGGGGTATGGGGAGGTTGGAAGGGTGGTTAGAGGAGGGAGATTGGGAAGGTTAAAGGGGAGCTTGGGGGTTGAGGGAAATAGAGGGGGATTCAAGGGAGAGGTCAGCTATAGAGTTGAATTGTTTTGCAAATGTAGTGATGACTTTGTAGCTACGTTCGTAACAGTTGATTGCTCCGTGATTATCCTTAGAGAGGCAGTATTGGGCCTCCAATTTCACCATAGCTGCACTCACTCTGCCTACTCAATGCAGCTGGAATAAACCTATATTTATACAGCACCTTTCACAATGTCGCACCTCGCTTTACAGCCAATTGAATACTTTTGAATCATACAATCCCTACAGTGCAGGAGGAGGCCATTTGGCCCATCGAGTCTACACTGACTCTCTGAAGGAGCTCCCTACCTGGGCCGGCTTTCCACTCCACCCCGCACTAACCCCGTAACCTAACCTGCACATCCCTCGACACAAAGGGGAAGATGGTACACGGAGGGAGAGGGTGGCCCAGTCGCAATGTCACTGGACTAGTAATCCTGAGGCCCAGGTTAATGTTCTGGGCACATGAGTTCAAATCCCATCAAGGGAGCTGGTGGAATTTAAATTCAATTAATAAATCAGGAATGGTAATGGCTACCATGGGCACGATTTAATGGCTGTGTTGCACATAAGCGAGAGCGGGATGAGGTCGCTAAATAGCGGGAGAAGCCAGAAACATTAGCAATCTAACCGGTCCACTCCATGTGGCTGTGATGTTCTCTGCGCGCACGGATGGCGAGGTCTTTGCAGCTGAAGTGCTCAGAGAACATACGACTTTGTAAATGAACAAAACTGTTTATTACTGGTTTAGCTCACTAGGGGCTGGCTTAGCTCACTAGGGGCTGGTTTAGCTCACTGGGCTAAATCGCTGACTTTTAAAGCAGACCGAGCAGGCCAGCAGCACGGTTCGATTCCCGTACCAGCCTCCCCGGACAGGCGCCGGAATGTGGCAACTAGGGGCTTTTCACAGTAACTTCATTGAAGCCTACTCGTGACAATAAGTGATTTTCATTTCATTTAATTTTATTTCATTAATTAACTAAATCACTAAAAGGTTTCTATGATGTAAGATTGCAGTTGGGTATTACGGCTTAAGACAAATAACGATGGTTAACTCTTCTTAATAACAATTGATGCAGGAGCTGCTCGATATGCAACCGTGCTCTGTGCTTGTTGTCCAGATGCTTTGGCTGTGTGCTGTCCAAGAGATTACATCCCACCTCCATGGAGCCTGTGACCTACTCCTGTCACTGCGCCATCTGTGGTCGGACGCTAGAATCTCAGTCTATGCATACGGCACCGATCCTAACTTACAGTTCGGTTATTAAATTATAAACAAATGATATCATACATATTATTACATCCTCCTCTTTTTCATGATGATTATTAAATCATTTGCACGCACATATGAACTATTTACAAAGATAGATTTTTTTTTAAATGGGCCAAACTGTACATATGCAATTTTTTTTAAAGTGTCCGGCATTTTAAAATAAGTCTGTGTTAGTGCCTTGGCTGATACTGCTGTTCACTGGCTTCGATGTGTAGGGTATTTTTTGTCTTGTGTTTGTGGTGTTTAAATGTCTTCCCAGCATGTGCTGCCAGCCCAACTTCCCAATTAAGTTTCAAAGGAATTAGTTCTGTTTTATTTGGCTTCAGGGATTTCCTTTCCAGGGCTCACCGCTGTGCTATTCGGTGTCAGCTGATGTCCATGTGCTGCAAGTACACTCATCTCAGCGTTTTGCTGATTAGTCGATGGTTTTCTATGATTCTTTTGTTTTGGTTTAGTTGTTCAGGCAGCTGCTGAGATACGTGTTGCATAGTGTTTATTATTTGACTCAAGGTTTTGGTCGCTGTGTTGGTGCTCTCGGAGGCGACCCTGTCTTCTCGGCCCACCACGCTTTTGGCAGCACGGCTGCGGCCTGAGTTTGGATTTGTTCTCCGGCGTCTCTTGTGTATTTTCATCAATGGCTGCCGTGTGCGCCACCTGTATGCGGTCGGTGTCTGTGTCTTGAAGTTCTGTGTCGGAGATTGCATTGGCGCTGAACAATTCGGCGAGTTCGAAGAAATCGGCGTCTATGTGCCACAGAGATCATCTTACCCGGCTACATCACAACTGCTCGGCCCAAGGTCGCAAGACACTGCAGAGTGTGGTGAACTCAGCCCAACGCTTCACACAAGCTTGCCACCCCCACATTGATTCTGTATACACCTCTCGCTGCCTCGGGAAGTCAGACAACATTGCCAGAGACCCCTCCCACCCAGGCTTTGATGTTAAATTACCCTTGGTGCTAATATGTCGAGTTCTTTGTCTTTTGTTCCAGAATGGTCCGTTGAGTTGATGACAAAGAATCAACCAATCATTAGATTGAAATAAAACTAATTTATTGTATAACGATTAATTAAATGAAGTTCGCACACCCTACTGAGCTATAGTTAATAATAAAGTAATATTGAATCTGTCTGCAGTAATCAATTGGATTGGATTGGATTGGATTTGTTTATTGTCACGTGTACCGAGGTACAGTGGAAAGTATTTTTCTGCGAGCAGCTCAACAGATCATTCAGTACATGGGAAGAAAAGGGAATTAAACAAAATTCAAGAAAATACAAGAAAATACATAATAGGGCAACACAAGATATACAATGTAACTACATAAGCATTGGCATCGGGTGAAGCATACAGGGTGTAGTGTTAATGAGGTCAGTCAATAAGCGGGTCATTTAGGAGTCTGGTGACAGTGGGGAAGAAGCTGTTTTTGAGTCTGTTCGTCCGTGTTCTCAGACTTCTGAGCTCCTGCCCGATGGAAGAAGTTGGAAAAGTGAATAAGCCGGGTGGGAGGGATCCTTGATTATGCTGCCCGCATAATCTAGATTGTGGCAAAAATGGTGTAAGTGTTTAATGGAGAAGTTGTGGATAGCAGGAGTCGGGAACCATGGAGTTTGATAATTCAGTTTTTCTGGGAAATAGTGGAGCTTATTTCCTTTTTCTTTCGGACATTGTTCGCAAACTTTCGGGGTGCTCCTGATAACCCAGGTAGACTACTTCCTTCGCCTGAAATGGACTCCAGCCTCTGAAAAGCGTCTAAGGACAGCCTCCAAATTTTCCAAATGTTCCTGCTCCGACGTCCCTGTAATCAAAACGTCGTCTAAGTAGACAGCGACACGCAGTAAACCTCTCAAGGTGCCCTCCATGCCGCGTTGAAAAATAGCGCAGGCAGAGGATACTCCAAAGGGCAACCGTGTATATTCATACAGGCCCCGGTGTGTATTAATCGTTACATATGGCCGGGAGGCAGGGTCCAGCTCCAACTGCAGGTAGGCGTGACTCATATCTAATTTTGTGAACGAGAGTCCGCCTGCAAGCTTCCCATAGAGATCCTCTATGCGAGGCATTGGATATCGGTCGAGTCGGGAAGCCGTATTCACTGCAAGTTTATAGTTGCCGCACAAGCGAATTGTGGCATCTGGCTTCATTACAGGTACAATTGGTGCTGCCCAGTCGGCGAAACGGACGGGCCTGATAATACCCAAGGTCTCCAAACAAGTGAGCTCCCCTTCTACCTTCTCGAGCAAGGCGTAAGGTAGGCGCGCCCGGAAATAGCGCGGCGTGGCTCCTGGTTCTACTTGGATATGGGCTACGGCCCCTATTATTTTCCCCAAACTGGGCTGGAATACATTTGGGTACTGTCCTGGCACCTCAGTCAACCCTCCAGAAACTGTTTGGAGGATGTGCTGCCACTGCAGCCGCAAATGGCGGCACCAGTCCCGACCCAACAGGCTGGGCCCATGGCCGCGCACCACGATAAGTGGGAAACGCCCCTCCTGGCATCCATAAACAACAGGGGTCATCATAGTTCCTGCAATGTCCAATGGTTCCCCCGTAGGTGGCCAACCTGGCCTGTGTGTCGGTTAATGTAAGGGTCTGTATACCTGCTTGATGCGGTCGAATGTCCTCTGGGCGATCACGGAGACCGCTGCGCCAGTGTCCAACTCCTTCTCAAGCGGGTGACCATTGACCCGTACTGTCACTTTAATGGGGGCCACACGGGGAGCTGCCACACAATGCAGCTGCAGGCAGTCATCTTCTGTCTCCACGTCCCCGGGAGCAGTCGCCGTAGGTTCATCCAAATGAAAGGTACAGCCCCTGGGCTGGCCCCAGTTTCGGTCGGAACAACGGCGCATCTGGCGCCCCCAGGATCGGCGTCTGCGACGGGGTCGGCGCCTACAAGTCTGACACGGACATGGCTCCTCATCCATTGGTTCTGGAGAAGGCTCCCTTCGGGGATGAATGTCCGATGACCACCTGCATTGATCTGGACGTGGCCTTGCCCAAAGTACCGCAGGGGTACAGGGAGACGCTTTCGGACGGAAGGGGTTGCGCCCCAAGGCGTGCACCTCCATTCCCTGTAGCTCCTGCACTCCCCGTTCTGCGCTCTCTCGGGACAATACTATTTGAATGGCCTGTTGAAAAGTCAATGTTGGCTCAGCTAACAACTTTCTCTGGGTGGCCGCGTTGTTAATACCGCAAACCAAACGGTCGCGTAACATTTCTGACAAGGTCTCACCATAGTCACAGTACTCCGCAATCCTGCATAGCCTGGATAGAAAGTCGGCAAGGGATTCCCCGGGGTCCTCTCAGCGGTATTAAACCGGTAATGCTGGACTATTGTGGACGGGGTTGGGTTAAAATGTTGCCCCACTAAGTTCACAAGTTCATCAAAAATGTTGGTGTCCGGCGCAGTTGGGTACGTAAGGCTCCTAATCACCCCAAACGTATGCAGGCCGCAGGCGGTGAGCAATATGACCATCTGACGCTCGTTTTCGGTGATGTTGTTTGCCCAGAAATAGTAACGCATCCGTTGTGCGTACTGGTTCCAGCTTTCCAGCGCAGCATCAAAGACATCCAAACGCACATACAGAGGCATGGCGTAACAGAAAAACAACTTCCAACCTGTATCCCAACAAAAATCCAGGGAGGTGGCTTCAGCAGCGTAGACAGCTAGCCTCTTTAACCCTCGTCGCCAGTTTTGTGAGGGCCACGAAGAATCCAGCACGAGTCTTCAGGACACAAAGAAATAACATTTATTTACAATAACATATATACACAACAGCAGCAACAACTTCCCTTGCTGCTCACTCCTCTCTCTCTGCTGGTTCCTAACTGGCCAGCTCTATTTATGCAGGGAGTCTGCTAATGATTTCTCAACCCCCCCTCAATGGGCAAGCTCATACTCCCACAGGATTGTGGGATTGTCATTAGTCCCCAGCCAATGGTAAGCAGGCAGGTTATAAAAGTGGAGTATTTTATCGCTCTCTCTGTGTGGAGTATTTCAGTGCTCTCTCTGTGGAGTATTTTATCGCTCTCTCTCTGTGGAGTATTTCAGTGCTCTCTCTGTGGAGTATTTTATCGCTCTCTCTCTGTGGAGTATTTCAGTGCTCTCTCTGTGGAGTATTTTATCGCTCTCTCTTTGTGGAGTATTTCAGTGCTCTCTCTTTTTTTTTAAATAATTTTTATTGAAGAAATTTTTCAAAATACAAACATTTTAACCCCCCCATTTACATTTAAATTATAACAAAACAAAGTCAAACCCCCCTACTTAACAAAGAAAAGAAAAAGTCCCCCCCCCCCCTACTCGCGCGTCCCCCCCCCACCCCCCCCCCCCCCCCCCCCGCCGGCGAACCGACAGTCAGACCAACTTATCATTTCTGGCAGTGTCCTCGGGCAGGCCTTGCCCGTGCCACCACCGCTACCGTACTTCCTTCGTCGTTATCCCCCCTCCCCCCCCCCCCCCCTCCCCCCCCCCCCCTCCCCTCCCGCCCTCCCCTCCCCTCCCGGGTTGCTGCTGTCACGGCCTCAGTTTCTATCTCTGATCCAAGAGGTCTAGGAAGGGCTGCCATCGCCTGAAAAACCCCTGCACCGACCCTCTCAGGGCGAATTTGATCCTTTCCAATTGGATGAAGTTTGCCATGTCGTTTAACCAGGTGTTAACACTCGGAGGCCTTTCGTCCCTCCACTGAATCAAGATCCTCCTCCGAGCCACCAAGGACGCAAAGGCTAATATTCCAGCCTCCCTTGCCTCCTGTACCCCCGGCTCCACCCCAACCCCGAAGATCGCAAGTCCCCATCCTGGCTTGACCCTGGACCCCACCACTCTCGACACCGTCCCTGCCACCTCCTTCCAGAACTCCTCCAGTGCCGGACATGTCCAAAACATATGTGCATGATTCGCAGGACTTCCCGAACATCTAATACACCTGTCTTCCCCCCCGAAAAACCGACTCATCCTTGTCCCCGTCATGTGGGCTCTATGCAGTACCTTAAATTGAATGAGACTTAGTCTCGCACATGACGACGACGAGTTGACCCTCTCCAGGGCGTCTGCCCATGTCCCGTCCTCTATCTGTTCCCCCAGCTCTAACTCCCACTTATCTTTCAGCTCCACTACTGGTACCTCCTCCACCTCCTGCTTAATCTTATAGATGTCCGAGATCTTCCCCTCCCCGACCCAGACCCCTGATAGCACCCTATCACTCACCCCCCTGTCGGGGAGCGCGGGGAACCCCTCTACCTGTCGTCTGGCAAATGCCTTCACTTGGAGGTACCTGAACGTGTTCCCCGGGGGGAGCCCAAATTTCTCCTCCAGCTCTCCCAAGCTCGCAAACCTCCCCTCTATAAACAAGTCCCTCAGTTGTCTAATACCCACCCTCTGCCAGCTCTGGAATCCCCCTCCTGTATTTCCCGGCGCAAATCTGTGGTTCCCTCTTAGTGGTGCCCCTATCAGACCTCCCACTTCCCCCCTGTGTCGCCTCCACTGCCCCCAGATCTTGAGGGTGGCCGCCACCACCGGGCTCGTGGTATACCTCGTGGGAGGGAGCGGCCATGGTGCCGTTACCAGTGCCCCTAAGCTTATGTTGCCGCAGGACGCCCTCTCCATGCGCTTCCAGGCTGCCCCCTCCCCTTCCATCATCCACTTTCGTACCATCGATGTATTTGCCGCCCAGTAATATCCTGAAAGGTTGGGTAACGCCAGCCCTCCACTATCCCTACTCCGCTCCAAAAAGACCCTTCTAACTCTCGGGGTGCCATGTGCCCACACATACCCCATGATACTACTCGTTACCTTCTTGAAAAAGGCCCTGGGGAGGAAGATGGGCAGACACTGGAACAAAAACAAGAACCTCGGGAGGACCGTCATTTTAACTGACTGCACCCTCCCTGCCAGCGACAGCGGCACCATGTCCCACCTCTTAAACTCCTCCTCCATCTGTTCCACCAGTCTGGAAAAGTTCAACTTGTGGAGGGTCCCCCAGTTCTTTGCCACCTGCACCCCCAAGTACCTAAAACTTTTAACTGCTCTTTTGAAGGGGAGCCTCCCAATTCCCTCCCCTTGGTCTCCCGGGTGTATTACAAAGACCTCACTTTTCCCCAGATTTAATTTATACCCCGAAAAGTCCCCGAACTCCGCTAGTATCCCCATTACCTCCGGCATTCCCCCCTCCGGGTCAGCCACATACAACAACAAATCATCCGCATAGAGCGAGACCCGATGTTCCTCCCCTCCCCTTGTCAGTCCTCTCCACCCCCCTGAACCCCTCAGTGCCATCGCCAATGGCTCAATCGCTAATGCAAAGAGTAAGGGGGATAGGGGACATCCCTGCCTAGTACCTCAATGGAGCCCAAAATATTCTGACCTCCTCCCGTTTGTTACCACACTTGCCATCGGAGCTGAATAGAGCATTCCGTGCTCTCTCTGTGGAGTCCTTCAGTGCTCTCTCTGTGGACTATTTCAGTGCTCGCTCTGTGTGGAGTCTTTCAGTGCTCTCTCTGTGTGGAGGATTTCCGTGCTCTCTCTGTGGAGTCCTTCAGTGCTCGCTCTGTGTGGAGTCTTTCAGTGCTCTCTCTCTGTGGAGTATTTCAGTGCTCTCTCTGTGTGGAGTATTTTATCGCTCTCTCTGTGGACTATTTCAGTACTCTCTCTGTGGAGTCCTTTAGTGCTCTCTCTGTGGAGTATTTCAGTGCTCTCTCTGTGTGGAGTATTTCAGTGCTCTCTCTCTGGAGTATTTTATCGCTCTCTCTGTGGAGTATTTCAGTGCTCTCTCTGTGGAGTATTTTATCGCTCTCACTGTGGAGTATTTCAGTGCTCTCTCTCTGTGGAGTATTTCAGTGCTCTCTCTGTGTGGAGGATTTCCGTGCTCTCTCTGTGGAGTCCTTCAGTGCTCTCTCTGTGGACTATTTCAGTGCTCTCTCTGTGTGGAGTATTTCAGTGCTCTCTCTGTGTGGAGTATTTCAGTGCTCTCTCTGTGGACTATTTCAGTGCTCTCTCTCTGTGGAGTATTTCAGTGCTCTCTCTCTGTGTGGAGTATTTCAGTGCTCTCTCTGTGTGGAGTATTTCAGTGCTCTCTCTGTGGAGTATTTTATCGCTCTCTCTGTGGAGTATTTCAGTGCTCTCTCTGTGGAGTCCTTCAGTGCTCTCTCTGTGGAGTATTTTATCGCTCTCTCTTTGTGGAGGATTTCCGTGCTCTCTCTGTGGAGTCCTTCAGTGCTCGCTCTGTGTGGAGTCTTTCAGTGCTCTCTCTGTGGAGTCCTTCAGTGCTCGCTCTGTGTGGAGTCTTTCAGTGCTCTCTCTGTGTGGAGGATTTCCGTGCTCTCTCTGTGGAGTCCTTCAGTGCTCGCTCTGTGTGGAGTCTTTCAGTGCTCTCTCTGTGTGGAGTATTTCAGTGCTCTCTCTGTGGAGTATTTTATCGCTCTCTCTGTGGACTATTTCAGTGCTCTCTCTCTGTGGAGTCCTTCAGTGCTCTCTCTGTGGAGTATTTTATCGCTCTCTCTGTGTGGAGGATTTCCGTGCTCTCTCTGTGGAGTCCTTCAGTGCTCGCTCTGTGTGGAGTCTTTCAGTGCTCTCTCTGTGTGGAGTATTTCAGTGCTCTCTCTGTGGAGTATTTCAGTGCTCTCTCTGTGGAGTCCTTCAGTGCTCTCTCTGTGGAGTCGTTCGGTGCTCTCTCTGTGGAGTATTTTATCGCTCTCTCTGTGGAGTATTTCAGTGCTCTCTCTGTGGAGTCCTTCAGTGCTCTCTCTGTGGAGTCGTTCGGTGCTCTCTCTGTGGAGTATTTTATCGCTCTCTCTGTGGACTATTTCAGTGCTCTCTCTGTGGAGTCGTTCGGTGCTCTCTCTGTGGAGTATTTTATCGCTCTCACTGTGGAGTATTTCAGTGCTCTCTCTCTGTGGAGTATTTTATCGCTCTCTCTGTGGAGTATTTCAGTGCTCTCTCTGTGGAGTCCTTCAGTGCTCTCTCTGTGGAGTATTTCAGTGCTCTCTCTGTGGAGTATTTTATCGCTCTCTCTGCGTGGAGGATTTCCGTGCTCTCTCTGTGGAGTCCTTCAGTGCTCGCTCTGTGTGGAGTCTTTCAGTGCTCTCTCTGTGTGGAGTATTTCAGTGCTCTCTCTGTGGAGTATTTTATCGCTCTCACTGTGGAGTATTTCAGTGCTCTCTCTGTGGAGTATTTTATCGCTCTCTCTGTGGAGTATTTCAGTGCTCTCTCTGTGGAGTCCTTCAGTGCTCTCTCTGTGTGGAGTCATTCAGTGCTCTCTCTCTGGAGTATTTTATCGCTCTCTCTGTGGAGTATTTCAGTGCTCTCTCTGTGGAGTATTTTATCACTCTCACTGTGGAGTATTTTATCGCTCTCTCTGTGGACTATTTCAGTGCTCTCTCTCTGTGGAGTCCTTCAGTGCTCTCTCTGTGGAGTCCTTCAGTGCTCTCTCTGTGGAGTCGTTCGGTGCTCTCTCTGTGGAGTCCTTCAGTGCTCTCTCTGTGGACTATTTCAGTGCTCTCTCTCTGTGGAGCATTTCAGTGCTCTCTCTGTGTGGAGTATTTCAGTGCTCTCTCTGTGGAGTATTTCAGTGCTCTCTCTCTGTGGAGTCCTTCAGTGCTCTCTCTGTGGAGTATTTTATCGCTCTCTCTGTGTGGAGGATTTCTGTGCTCTCTCTGTGGAGTCCTTCAGTGCTCGCTCTGTGTGGAGTCTTTCAGTGCTCGCTCTGTGTGGAGTATTTCAGTGCTCTCTCTGTGTGGAGTATTTCAGTGCTCTCTCTGTGGAGTATTTTATCGCTCTCTCTGTGGACTATTTCAGTGCTCTCTCTCTGTGGAGTCCTTCAGTGCTCTCTCTGTGGAGTCCTTCAGTGCTCTCTCTGTGGAGTCGTTCGGTGCTCTCTCTGTGGAGTATTTTATCGCTCTCTCTGTGGACTATTTCAGTGCTCTCTCTGTGGAGTCCTTCAGTGCTCTCTCTGTGGAGTCGTTCGGTGCTCTCTCTGTGGAGTATTTTATCGCTCTCACTGTGGAGTATTTCAGTGCTCTCTCTGTGTGGAGTATTTTATCGCTCTCTCTGTGGAGTATTTCAGTGCTCTCTCTGTGGAGTCCTTCAGTGCTCTCTCTCTGTGGAGTATTTTATCACTCTCTCTGTGGAGTATTTTATCGCTCTCTCTGTGGGGTATTTCAGTGCTCTCTCTGTGGAGTCCTTCAGTGCTCTCTCTCTGTGGAGTATTTCAGTGCTCTCTCTGTGGAGTATTTTATCGCTCTCTCTGTGGAGTATTTCAGTGCTCTCTCTGTGGAGTATTTTATCACTCTCTCTGTGTGGAGGATTTCCGTGCTCTCTCTGTGGAGTCCTTTAGTGCTCTCTCTGTGTGGAGTATTTCAGTGCTCTCTCTGTGGAGTCTCTTGTGAGGGCCACGAAGAATCCAGCACGAGTTGAAGGATAGAAGAAATAACATTTATTTACAATAACATATATGTGGTGAATGTATTTGCCATAATGCATGCGTGATACCATAACCTGTGACCTATGACCTGGAAGTGGTGATATGAACTGCTTCCAGGTACTGTACTGTAGCCCTGGTATGGCTTCACCTCTGGCTCCGCCCACACCAGGGCCATATGTAGGCCAGCCTCTTGTGGGCAGCATTCATCTGTCCTACTGACTCTGGTTAGACAAGTTCATGACTAATAAAGCCTACTGTTCACTCGCTCTCTCTGCCTCACTGTGAATTGAATGTATATCAATATATATAAAATAGCAGCAGCAACTCCCTTACTGCTCACTCCTGTCTAGCTCGTTCCATACTGGCCAGCTTTAATTATGCAGGGAATCTGCTAATGATTTCTCTGCCCCCCCCCCCCTTCATTGGGGAAGCTCATACTCCCAAAGGATTGTGGGATTGCCATTAGTCCCCAGCCAGTGGTAAGCAGGCAGGTTCTAACATCCATCCCCCCCCTGAAGTCCAAGGAATCCACCGAAGACCCTGGCGAAGGAGGGCGTCGGACTCGTTTTGCCGCAGGCCGGACACCATTTGCACGAGCCGTTGGATCGGCGGCATGTAACGAGACAGAAAACGGCGCTTCCGTGATGAATGGCGTAACAGTTGTACATCCACGGCCCGTGGACCCGAGGATTCCACCTCTGAGGCGTCCTGTGTCTCCATCTCGGAGTCGGAGTCCGCTGCCTCCATCATCTCGGCGTCTCTATTTCCATGTGGTTCTGCAATGACCTGCACAGGCTTTGAGTGCGGCACCAGAGGAAGATTGTGAGGAATACTCTCCACTGTGTCTGTGTGGTGATCTACCACTGTTTATATATGTGCGTGCTTGCATTAGGGGATGTATGGCAGTACCTGTATTACAGGTTTTCCGGTAAGCCCCTGCCGGCTAGCTCCGCCCACAGGGAGCAGTATAAATATTCATAAGTTTCCCTGAGATGCTATTCTACAGCTGCAGCCGAAGGAATAGCATCTCACTGTAATACAGCCTCTCTTGTACCGAATCGAGTCTTTGTGTGCAATAGTTAGCGCCACAGTCTGGTCTCTGTGGCTGTAGAAATGAACTCCGCAGGCGGGGAATCTTTGGAAGGGATGTTCTTCTGGACCGAACGTGGTCTACATGCCTGCGCTGGAGACGACCCTGGGCTTGCATCTGGTAAGAGATAGGGCCCGTTTGGTGAACGATAATGCCAGGGACCCACTGGGCACCACCAGCAAAATTTCGAACAAACACTGGGTCACCGGGCGCAAACTGTCGAATCGGCCGATGTCGAGAAAAACCAGGTCCCTGCCGTTCTTCTGTGTGGCGTACTTTTGCGCCAATGTCTTGGAAAACCATGCTAAGACGGGTGCGAAGTCTCTGGGCGATTAGGAGTTCTGCGGGAGCTACCCCAGTAACTGCATGTGGAGTGGTCCTGTATGAAAACAGAAAACAAGCCAGTCTCGTGTCCATCGACCCGGAAGACTGCTTCTTGAGGCCTCGTTTGAATGTCTGCACTGCGCGCTCTGCCAACCCACTGGAAGCCGGGTGGTAAGGGGCAGTGTGGATGTGGCGTATGCCGTTCATCTTTATGAACCTCGCAAACTCCTCACTTGTGAACGGAGTGCTGTTGTCCGTGACCAACACCTCGGGGAGGCCATGCGTACTGAAAGACAAACGCATTTTCTCGATTGTTGCGCAGGACATTGTGCCTACCATCTTATGCACCTCTAACCATTTAGACTGGACGTCGATTAATAGAAGGAACATGGATCCTTGAAAAGGGCCGGCGAAATCCGCATGCAAGCACGCCCAAGGCTGCCCTGGCCATTCCCAGTGATGTAGGGGCACGGCCAGCGGAAGCTTCTGATGCTCCTGGCAAATGGAGCAGTTTTGGGCCACCTTCTCAATGTCGGTGTCGAGGCCTGGCCACCAGACATAACTCTGGGCCAACATTTTCATTTTGGTCACACCTGGATGCCCATTGTGCAAGTCTCTCAGTATCAGGTCCTGTCCTTTTTCCAGGTCAATCACACGCATCCCCCACAAGAGGATACCGTCTTCCACGCTGAATTCGTACAGCTTGGAGGAAAATGCCCGCAACTCGCCCGGGAGCTGTCTCTGCCCACCATACAGGACTATGTGCCGAACCTTTGACAGGACTGGCTCCGTCTGGGTCCACTCACGGATCTGTGATGCCGAGACAGGCAAGTTTACCATAAAATTTAGGGTTGCAACCACCTCACCGGTCATGGGGGTCGACATGGGACCGGTCGATAAAGGCAATCGGCTCAGTGCATCGGCATTCCCTATCTGGGTTCCTGGTTTATGCTCTAGAGAATACTCATAGGCAGCGAGCAACAAAGCCCAGGGCTGGATCCGTGCGGATGCAATGGGCGGTATTGGCTTGTCCTCTCTGAAAATTCCCAGCAGAGGCCTATGATCAGTCACGATAGTGAAGTGGCGGCCATATACATACCGGTGAAAGCGTTTGACCGCAAAGACCACTGCCAGGCCCTCCTTCTTGATCTGCGCGTACTTCTTTTCCGCTGCAGTCAATGTGCGGCAGGCGAAAGCTATCAGCCGCTCGGCCCCGTTCTCCATCTTGTGGGACAGGACAGCCCCAATACCATACGGGGGTGCATCACACGTGATGAGCAAAGGCTTTCCAGGATCATAGTGGGTTAGTAACCCAGTGTGGTTAATGTAATATATGTTAATATATATGTTAATTCACACCGCTGTTGTAAGCGCTGTAGCGCTGTCCTACCACTAGGGGGAGTAGCGCTGGGAGCACTTAGGAACTTGTACTGGGCTCCACCCTTGGTTCCACCCACGACTCCTCCACCTAGTGCAGCTGTATAAGTACCCGTGTCCAGAGTCAGCCTGGGTCACTACGAGTTCATCGACAGGTAACAGGCTGGCTCTGAAGTAAGTTGATTAAAGCCTAGATTCACATCGGAAACACGTGTCTGGTGAATTGATGGTTCCATCACTCAGACGACGACAATTGCTGTTTTACCCGCCGGAAAGTGGTTTCTTGCGGCTGACCCCAAACCCAGGTGTGATTCTTCTTTAGCAGAAGGTGCAACGGGGCCAGATTGGGGAGGAACTTCCCGTAATAGTTTACGAGGCCGAGAAAAGAACGAAGATGCGAAGTGTCAGTCGGGGCGGGGGCCTGTTGAATTGCGCGCACCTTCTCTGCGACGGGGTGCAAACTTTCGGGGTGCTCCTGATAACCCAGGTAGACTACTTCCTTCGCCTGAAACGGACTCCAGCCTCTGAAAAGCGTCTAAGGACAGCCTCCAAATTTTCCAAATGTTCCTGCTCCGACGTCCCTGTAATCAAAACGTCGTCTAAGTAGACAGTGGCAGGCGGTAAACCTCTCAACATGCCCTCCATGACGCGTTGAAAAATAGCGCAGGCAGAGGATACTCCAAAGGGCAACCGTGTATATTCATACAGGCCCCGGTGTGTATTAATCGTTACATATGGCTGGGAGGCAGGGTCCAGCTCCAACTGCAGGTAGGCGTGACTCATATCTAATTTTGTGAATGAGAGTCCGCCTGCAAGCTTCGTGTAGAGATCCTTTATGCGAGGCATTGGATATCGGTCGAGTCGGGAAGCCGTATTCACTATAAGTTTATAGTCGCCGCACAAGCGAATTGTGGCATCTGGCTTCATTACAGGTACAATTGGTGCTGCCCAGTCAGTGAAACGGACGTGCCTGATAATACCCAAGGTCTCCAAACAAGTGAGCTCCCCTTCTACCTTCTCGAGCAAGGTGTAAGGCACCGGGCGCGCCCGGAAATAGCGCGGCGTGGTTCCTGGTTCGACTTGGATACGGGCTACAGCCCCTTTTATTTTCCCCAAACCGGGCTGGAATACATTTGGGTACCATCCCAGCACCTCAGCCAACCCTCCAGAAACTGTTTGGAGGCTGTGCTGCCACTGTAACCACAAATGGCGCAACCAGTCCCGACCCAACAGGCTGGGCCCATGGCCGCGCACCACGATAAGTGGGACACGCCCCTCCTGGCATCCATAAACAACAGGGGTCATCATAGTTCCTGCAATGTCCAATGGTTCTCCCGTGTAGGTGGCCAACCTGGCCTGTGTGTCGGTTAACGTAAGGGTCTGTATACCCTTACAATGTGGCTAGTGTTACGACCCTAGTTGTTGTTATGACTGGAAAGGAAGATTTCAGAATGAACCCTGGCTCAAAAGACCGAAACACTTTTTGTTTTTGGAAAACATGAAGGAACAGTCACTGGGCCGCTAAATAGCTGTTAACAAGAAAAAAAACATCCATTAAACATGAAAAGTTTAAGTATAATACAATACATAATAATCTTTATTATTGTCACAAGTAGGCGTACATTAACACTGCAATTATCTGATCCTTTGGGAAGTCTGCCCTTTTGCAACCCCTTGTCCTGCACAGCGTTTCTTCTGGCAGAGCTGACAGATGTTCACTCTCTAGCTTGCTATCTTCAACTGCAATATATCCAGCCAAGAAATTATACTCAAAAAGCTTTCCTACCTTAATGGTGCCCCAGTTGCTAAGCAATGTCTTTATACTTCTGCAAGCGTGTTTACTTTTCATGCTGTGACCCTCTCTAAGCACAATAGAAGCACAGGTTGAACTGGGCAAACCCCCACACATACAAAACCTTTCATTGACATAAATCTAACTGTAGGTTTGCCCTTCCTTACACAAAACTAAACCCACTTAGAACTGTACCTATTTCTAATATTTAACAACACAAATGTAAATCTCTTAAAACTACTTTTGTTTCCCCGACAGTAGTCCAGTTGAGTTTCTCGTCAATGGCAACCCCCAGGATGTCGATATTCAGGCAGATTCAGTGATGGTTATACCATTGAACATCAAGAGACAATGGTTGGATTCTTTCTTGTAGGAGATGGTCATTGTTTGGCACATGTGCACCACAAATGCAATGTGTCATCCCAAGCCTGGATATTGTCCTGATCTTGCTGCATTTGGTCATGGACTGCTTCATTATTTGAGGAGTCACGAATAGTGCTGAACATTGTGTAATCATCAACGAATATCTCCACTTCTGGCCTTATGATGGATGGGAGGTTATTGGTGAAGCAGCTGAAGATGGTTGGGCTCAGGACTCTACCGTGAGGAACTAATGGCCGATCTTCAACTGCAACTCCTTTTTCCTTCCTACTCCCCATATCCCCTGATTTCCTGTCTTTGGGGCTTGTCAACCTTTAATGACATTGTGTTTTCTAATGGTGTTTCCTTGCTTACATTAACGTCAGTGTTTGTGCCCTTGAATCATTATTAGATTCCGAGTGGCAAAGCACTGGATTTATTTTGACATGGGTTTGCTGTGTATGAGAACTGTGAGCTGGTGAAACAACGTTGCTAACAGATTCATATCGGAAGGATATCGGTGTCAGATTAACCATTGCGCTTAATTGTGGTTACAGAAAACAAGAAACAGGAACTATAATTAGAGAAAGAACGCAGATGTGACAACATTTGATAAATTGCTTGAGTTCCAGGTAATGTCTCCTTTCCTGGAAACCTCCTGCAAATCAACACCAGAAATTCAGAAGCTATTCCAATTGACTGTTGCCAGCGATTACTCTCTCACTAGCCTGTGAACCTCCCCCTCCATCTACACCTCCCGCCACTCCACTTCACATAGCCACCTGTCCCTTGTTCAGTTTTACAGTGTCAGAGGTGGGCTCGTTCGCAGAGAGGTTAGCATTGTCACTTCACAGATCCAGGGTCCCAGGTTCGATTCCTGGCTTGGGTTACTGTCTGTGTGGAGTCTGCCCGTGTCTGCGTGGGTTTCCTCCGGGTGCTCCGGTTTCCTCCCACAGTCCAAAGATGTGCAGGTTAGGTGGATTGGCCATGCTAAATTGTCCTTAGTATCCAAAAAGGTGAGGTGGGGTTACTGGGTTACAGGGATAGGGCTTAAGTGTGGTGCTCTTTCAAAGGGCCAGTGCAGACTCGATGGGCCAAATGGCCTCCTTCTGCACTGTAAATTCTATGATTTACTCCCATTGAGCACTGACCTTTGATCTCCTATTTACACATTCTGCTCTCTTACTCTTATGCCACTATTAGCTGGATGGGTCCTTTCTGTTTATTCCTGTTTATTGCCTTATGTGCCCTTTCTTTTATATTTGCCGTTATATGTTTGACTCATGGATGATTAATGGACATGTGACTTTAAGGCAAGCGGTCTGGGCCTTTAATTCAAGCAGCAGAAAGCAGAAGCCTGTGCTGGTTTAAGCTGGAGTTGTGTACTGGCCGGCACCAATGCCAGAGATTGGCTGGGTCTGTGCTTGATTTCCTCTGGGTGCTCCGGTTTTCTCCCACAAGTCCCAAAAGACGTGCTGTTAGGTGAATTGGACATTCTGAATTCTCCCTCTGTGTACCTGTGGTGAATTCATAATGTATTGTAATTGACACTATATTGTATTGCATAGTATTATGTCCTTGTGGGCTCTGTCTGTGAGCCGTTGTGCGGCTCTGCCCATAGGGGGAGATGAGGAGCTTGTACAGGGCTACACCCTTGGCTCCGCCCATGGCCCCTCCCACTAACCAGAAGTATAAAGTGCTGCAGCCGTGAGCCTGCTCTCAGTTCTTCTGGTCGGAGTCAGGCTCAGTTGTAAGACTATTAAAACCACAGTTTACTTCCAGTCGTGTTCCGAGTGAATTGTTGGTCACATCAATTTAATAGTCTTAGAAAACTTGAAGACAACTACTATGGAATCAGCCCTCAAACCTGATCGACTAGAACTCGACCCGCAGGCTGCAGAGGCGAAGGAAATCTTCCTACACTGGCTTCGATGTTTCAAGGCCTACCTGGCTGAATCAAGCACATCCGAGACTACAGAGGAGCAGAAACTCAGCCTACTGCACGCACGGGTGAGCCATCGCATCTCTACGCAACTCAATTGTACCACCTCATATACTGAGGCCCTTGCTATGCTCGACCGATTGTATGTGCAGCCGATAAACGAGTTCTACGCGCGGCACATTTTTACTACCCGCTGCAGCGCCCCACAGAGTCACTAGAGGACTTCCTGCACGACTTAAAAGCCCTTGCTCGGGACTGCAACTTTCAGGCTGTAACGGCCACCCAGCATATGGAACTCGCTGTCCGTGATGTATACGTTGCGGGGCTCAGGTCTAACTATGTGCGCCAGCGACTACTTGAGAAAGGGGCCCAGAACTTGGAGGACACGGTAGAACTAGCGACTACTATGGAGGTCGCGTTCCGCAGTCTAAACGCATTCCCCGCGGACCAAGCGACCCCATTGTGGACCCCCGACCAGCGACTGCCCCAGGCCTGCACCGTGCGGCCACCCACTCACTACGGAGCGCCAGTGTGCCATTTTTGTGGGCAGCCCCAATACCCATGGCAGCACTGCCCGGCCCGCAACCCGAACTGCAGCAGCTGCGGTCGCAAAGGACACTATGCCAGAGTATGCCTGGTGAAATCGAAACTCTCTAACTCTAACTCCCCCGCAGTCCAGACCACTTGCCCCCCCAACTCGCAGGCCCGCAGACCCCGTAATGCAGCGTGTCTGCCGACTCCGCCTCCGCCCGACATGTGCGACTCATGGGGGCCGCCATCTTGGCAATCCTCCTCCACGCGGCCGGCCACGTGCGAGTCAGGGGGCCGCCATCTTGGACGCCATCTTCCTCGTCGCCTGCCACGTGCGATCCATGGGGGCGGCCATCTTGGACGTCATCTTCTTCATCACCCACCACGTGCGATCAACGGGGGCCGCCATCCTGGCCATCACCCGATGTTCACCACGACGACTACGACCTCAGCGGACAGTCATCACGGGGCCACTCCAGCACTGCTGATCGAGCCGCCGACTACCCGCAACTCAACGCAGTCACGTTGGACCAGTCGCGTCCGAAGCACTTCCAGAGCTCGATGATGACCGTTAAAATCAACAGATACAGGACACCGTGCCTCTTCGACTCCGGGAGCACCGAGAGCTTCGTACATCCTGACCTGGTAAGACGCTGTTCGCTCCCTATGTTCCCTGCACGGCAAACTATCTCCCTCACCTCGGGCTCGCACTCAGTCCACATACAAGGGCGCACCGTCGCGACCCTAACGATTCAGGGCGCCAGCTACTCTAATTTCCATCTGTACGTACTCCCTGAACTCTGCGCCCCACTCTTACTCGGGCTCGATTTCCAATGTAATCTCAAGAGCCTCACACTCAGCGGACCCTTACCTCCACTCACTATCTGCAGTTTAGCGACTCTAAAAATCGACCCCCCCTCCACTCTTCGCTAACCTAACAGCTAACTGTAAACCAGTAGCCACTCGCACCAGGCGGTACAGCCTGCAGGATAGAGTATTCATCAGAGCCGAAGTCCAGCGGCTCCTACGTGAGGGAGTCATAGAGGCCAGTAACAGCCCCTGGAGAGCTCAGGTGGTGGTCGTCAAGACCGGGGAAAAGTTCCGGATGGTGGTTAATTACAGCCAAACCATTAACCGGTTCACACACCTCGATGTGTACCCCCTCCCCAGAATTGCAGACATGGTCAACCAGATCGCCCAGTACTGCATATTCTCCACGGTGGATCTGAAGCCTGCATACCACCAGCTCCCAATCCGCCCGGAGGACCGCCACTACACGGCGTTCGAGGCAGACGGCCGCCTCTTCCATTTCCTCCGGGTCCCTTTCGGCGTCACTAATGGGGTCTAGGTGTTCCAACGAGCAATGGACCGAATGGTGGACCAGTACGGGCCGCAGGCCACGCTTCCGTATTAGGACAATGTCACCATCTGCGGCCATGATCAGCAGGACCACGACGCCAACCTCCACCGATTTCTCCAAACCGCCCAGAAATTCAATCTCACCTACAATACGGAGAAATGCGTTTTCCGCACTACCAGACTAGCCATCCTCGGCTATGTCGTGGAAAACGGAGTCCTGGGCCCCGATCCGGACCGTATACGCCCCTTCTCACAACTCCCTCTCCCTCATTGTTCCAGGGCCCTCAAGAGGTGCCTGGGATTCTTCTCTTATTACGCCCAGTGGGTCCCCAGTATGCGGACAAAGCCCGCCCACTGTTTAAGACCACACTCTTCCCACTGTCAGCTGAGGCCAGCCAGGCCTTCAACTGCATCAAGGAGGACATCGCCAAAGCCGCCATGCGGGCGGTGGATGAATCCGTCCCCTTTCAGGTGGAGAGCGACGCCTCAGAGATCGCTCTCGCTGCCACTCTGAACCAGGCAAGGAGACCAGTAGCTTTCTTCTCCTGAACCCTCTCCACTTCGGAACTTTGGCACTCCTCAGTCGAAAAGGAAGCTCAAGCCATAGTGGAAGCCATACGGCACTGGAGGCACTACCTCGCAGGTAGGAGGTTTACCCTCATCACCGACCAGAGATAGGTTGCCTTCATGTTCGACAACTCGCAAAGGGGCAAAATAAAAAATGATAAAATCTTGCGGTGGAGGATCGAACTCTCCACCTATAATTACGATATCATATATCGACCGGGGAAGCTCAACGAGCCCCCAGATGCCCTGTCCCGCGGCACATGCGCCAGCGCGCAAGACGACAGCCTGAAGGCTATCCACAATGACCTCTGCCACCCGGGGGTCACCCGGCTCGCCCACTATGTCAAAGCCTGGAATCTGCCTTTCTCCACTGAGGAGGTGAAAGCCATCACCAGGGATTGCCCGATCTGTGTGGAGTGCAAACCACACTTCTATAGACCAGAAAAGGCCCACTTGGTAAAGGCTTCCCGGCCCTTTGAACGCCTGAGCGTCGATTTCAAAGGGCCACTCCCCTCGACCAATCGAAATGTGTACTTTCTTAACGTCATCGATGAATTCTCCCGCTTCCCCTTTGCTATCCCATGCCCCGATATGACCTCCCACAGTCATCAGAGCCCTGCACAGTGTCTTCACCCTGTTTGGTTTCCCCAGCTACGTACACAGCGACCGGGGTTCGTCCTTCATGAGCGACGAGCTGTGTCAGTAGCTGCTCGACAAGGGCATTGCCTCGAGCAGGACTACCAGCTACAACCCCAGGGGGAACGGGCAGGTGGAGAGGGAGCACGCGATGGTCTGGAAGACCGTCCTACTGACCCTCCAGTCCAGGAATCTCCCGACTTCCACTGGCAGGAGGTCCTCCCCGACGCGCTCCATGCAATTAGGTCCCTCCTATGCACCGCCACCAACCAGACCCCTCACGAACGATTATTTGTTTCCCCTAGGGGCACTACCACAAGGGCTTCGCTCCCATCCTGGTTGAGGACACCGGGCCCGGTTCTCCTCCGGAAGCACATCTGGACACACAAAACAGACCCTCTAGTAGAGAGAGTGTTACTGCTTCACTCAAACCCCCACTACGCCTTCATTGAATACCCCGACGGCCGTCAGGACACCGTTTCCCTCCGGGACCTGGCGCCTGCAGGATCCACCACCACCACCACCGCCGCCGAGGTACCCCTCACACTACACCCCACCCGACCCCCCACACCCTGCGACCCCGCGCCTATAGGTTCCCTGCCCACGCTTTGTGCCCCCCGCGCCTATAGGTTTCCTGTGCCCCCCTTCGCCCGTCGCACCGGTCAGGAATGAAGCTCGGACCGAAACACCCCCGGAGTCCACCCTCATACCCACACCGACCGCCACCACCCAGCCACCCGAAGAGGCTGCAACCCTGGTGTTCCACCGATCCCAAAGGACGACTCGGATCCGGACCGGCCTTAATTTGTCAACCCCGCCGGACTTAATTTTTTTACAGGGGGTGAATGTGGTGAATTCATACTGTATTGTAATTGTATTGCATAGTATTATGTCCTTGTGGGCTCTGTCTGTGAACCGTTGCGCGACTCTGCCCATAGGGGGAGATGAGGAGCTTGTACAGGGCTCCACCCTTGGCTCCGCCCATGGCTCTGACCATGGCCCCTCCCATTACCGGAAGTATAAAGTCCTGCAGCCGTGAGCCTGCTCTCAGTTCTTCTGGTCACAGGCAGGCTCAGTTGTAAGACTATTAAAACCACAGTTTACTTCCAATCGTGTTCCGAGTGAATTGATGGTCACATCAGTGCCCGAACAGGCGCCGGGATGTGGTGACTCGGGGCTTTTCACAGTAACTTCATTGCAATGTTAATGTAAGCCTACTTGTGACAATAAAGATTATATTATTACACTGGGGAGTACAGCTGAGGCAGAGCGGCCAAATGGTGAGACAAGTACGTGTAAATATATATTGTAATCTTTGTTTGTTTCTGCTTTCCTTTTCGCTCCTTGGGTTTTTTATTTTTACTTGGTTGTTTTCCCTCCGTTTTGCAATTTAACCTATGAACTGAAATGTGTAACATAAAAGGTGAAAACCAATAAAAACATTTTTGAAAAAGGTATATCTTTTAAATGTGTTAAATTTCTCTCCAAAGTTGGGCGCAGCCACTTCCCGAAAGCTCCCTGTCAATGTTGAGCAACAGGGGTGTGTGAGTGAGTGTGTGGCAATGGATTTCCCAATTGTAAAAATCCCCATTCATTCACACTTCCTTCCCGGCCCAGTCACGGACCGCCCCCCGCGTCACAGACACGCCCCCGCGTCACCGCCAGTCCCGCCTGCCCATTGGCTCGTCCTCCGCGTCAATCACACCAAAGTTCCGTGACGTTGCGTTCCGTCCACTCTATGAATGAAAACCCTCAATTTCCTCGGGTGAGGGTGCCGTTATTATTATTTTTAAAATTTCCCGCTCTCTAATTGCGCCATCGACTGAAATATTCTGACGCTCGTTTATTTGATTGTTTGGTTTTCAAAAACGGTGAAAACTGCCTGCGGCGGAGGGTGGGGAGGGGGCGGGGCTTCCTTTACCATAGCAACAGGCAAGAGTCACTCCGCAATGGTTCAGAATAATCTTAGCAGTGAACTGAATATAAAGCCCGATTAGAGGATCCCTGAATCTGTGATTTAGGATTTATAAATATGTGTAAATTACAGATTTATTTGGGAATATATTAATGAAGGGAGTCACGTGCTGCGAAGTGAATGACGTCACGTCCCACGCCCTCTGACGCACGGTCCGCTGACGTTAGTTTCCTGCCGCACCCCCGCACGGTGGTGTCAGTTCCGGCCCCGCCCCCCGCGGTTGACATTTACCGGCGAGCGAGGGGTTGGGGCCACTCAGTCGGTGCTGGAGTGCAGCGGGGTTTACGGTTTGTCTCTGTCCGGTCAACACTCAGCAATCAGGTGAGGCGGGGTGTTGCTGTCAGCGGTCTTGTTAACATTGACTCCGCTTTATTCCACCCAGCCCCGGGGAGCAGCCCCGGCAGAGTAAATGAAGGGGCACTCTGGAATGGGGGGAGTGGATGAGCGGGGGGGAGGGTGTGGAGGGGATGTCAGGGCTGTGGGGAAGTGGGATGGGAGGGTTGGGTTGGGGGGGGCAGTGGGTTGGGGGGGGCAGTGGGTTGGGGGGGGCAGTGGGTTGGGGGGGGCAGTGGGTTGGGGGGGGCAGTGGGTTTGGGGGGGCAGTGGGATGGGAGGGTTGGGGGGCAGTGGGATGGGAGGGTTGGGGGGGCAGTGGGATGGGAGGGTTGGGGGGGCAGTGGGGTTGGGGGGTGGGCAGTGGGTTGGGGGGGCAGTGGGATGGGGGGGCAGTGGGATGGGAGGGTTGGGGGGGGCAGTGGGATGGGAGTTTTGGGGGGGGCAGTGGGATGGGAGGGTTGGGGGGGCAGTGGGATGGGAGGGTTGGGGGGGCAGTGGGGTTGGGGGGTGGGCAGTGGGGTTGGGGGGTGGGCAGTGGGGTGGGGGGGGCAGTGGGATGGGTTGGGGGGGGCAGTGGGATGGGTTGGGGGGCAGTGGGATGGGAGGGCTGTGGGGGAGGTGGGCAGTGGGATGGGAGGGCTGTGGGGGAGGGGAGCAAGTGGATGGCAGGGCTGTGGGGGAGACGGGGCCTGTGGGGGAGACGGGGCCTGTGGGGGAGACGGGGCCTGTGGGGGAGACGGGGCCTGTGGGGGAGACGGGGCCTGTGGGGGAGACGGGGCCTGTGGGGGAGACGGGGGCTGTGGGGGAGACGGGGGCTGTGGGGGAGACGGGGGCTGTGGGGGAGACGGGGGCTGTGGGGGAGAGGGGGGCTGTGGGGGAGACGGGGGCTGTGGGGGAGACGGGGGCTGTGGGGGAGACGGGGGCTGTGGGGGAGACGGGGGCTGTGGGGGAGACGGGGGCTGTGGGGGAGACGGGGGCTGTGGGGGAGACGGGGGCTGTGGAGGAGACGGGGGCTGTGGGGGAGACGGGGGCTGTGGGGGAGACGGGGGCTGTGGGGGAGACGGGGGCTGTGGGGGAGACGGGGGCTGTGGGGGAGACGGGGGCAGTGGGATGACGGGGCAGTGGGATGACGGGGCAGTGGGGGAGGGGGGCAGTGGGATGACGGGGCTTGGGGGGGGGGGGCAGTGGGATGACGGGGCCTGTGGGGGAGGGGGCGGTGGGATGACGGGGCTGTGGGGGAGGGGGGCAGTGGGATGACGGGGCTGTGGGGGGGGGGGGCAGGGTGGATGACGGGGCTGTGGGGGAGGGGGGCCGTGGGATGACGGGGCTGTGGATGACGGGGCTGTTGGGGGAGGGGGGCAGTGGGATGACGGGGCTGTGGGGGAGGGGGGCAGTGGGATGACGGGGCTGTGGGGGAGGGGGGCAGTGGGATGACGGGGCTGTGGGGGGGGGGGCAGTGGGATGACGGGGCTGTGGGGGAGGGGGGCAGTGGGATGACGGGCTGTGGGGGGGGGGGGGCAGTGGGATGGCGGGGCTGTGGGGGAGGGGGGCAGTGGGATGACGGGGCTGTGGGGAGGGGGGCAGTGGGATGGCGGGGCTGTGGGGAGGGGGGGCAGTGGGATGACGGGGCTGTGGGGGAGGGGGGCAGTGGGATGACGGGGCTTTGGGGAGGGGGGCAGTGGGATGACGGGGCTGTGGGGGAGGGGGGCAGTGGGATGACGGGGCTGTGGGGGAGGGGGGCAGTGGGAGGACGGGCTGTGGGGAGGGGGGCTGTGGGGGAGGGGGGCAGTGGGATGACGGGGCTGTGGGGGAGGGGGGCAGTGGGATGACGGGGCTGTGGGGGAGGGGGGCAGTGGGATGACGGGGCTGTGGGGGAGGGGGGCAGTGGGATGACGGGGCTGTGGGGGAGGGGGGCAGTGGGATGACGGGGCTGTGGGGAGGGGGGCAGTGGGATGACGGGGCTGTGGGGGAGGGGGGCAGTGGGATGACGGGGCTGTGGGGGGAGGGGGGGCAGTGGGATGACGGGGCTGTGGGGGAGGGGGGCAGTGGGATGACGGGGCTGTGGGGGAGGGGGCAGTGGGATGACGGGGCTGTGGGGGAGGGGGGCAGTGGGATGACGGGACTGTGGGGGAGGGGGGCAGTGGGATGACGGGACTGTGGGGGAGGGGGGCAGTGGGATGGCAGGGCTGTGGGGGAGGGTGGGTGAGGGGGTGCAGATGGATGGCAGGGCTGTGGGGGAGGGTGGGTGAGGTGGATGGCAGGACTGTGGGGAGGGGGCAGTGTGATGGGAAGGCTGTGGGGGAGGATGGGTGAGGGGATGGCAGGGCTGTGGGGGAGGGTGGGTAAAGGGGTGCAGGTGGATGGCAGGGCTGTGGGGCAGGTGGCAGTGAGATGGCACGGCTGTGAAAGCTACCTTATTTAGGCTTTTGGTACGCTGCTGTTTTTGATTGGTTGGTAGTCTGGTTGTGTGAGAGCCTGGTTGTGTGTGAGCCGTCGTTCTGTGGATTTGCTTTGAGTCATTCCACTTGAGATTTGGATACTTTGTCTGGGCTGGAACAAGAAGAACTGGATTGTCAATGGTGCCAAAGTAACTGGATTGTCAATGGTGCCAAAGTAACTGGATTGTCAATGGTGCCAAAGTAACTGGATTGTCAATGGTGCCAAAGTTTAAGATGAGATGCACCTTGGGTGATGTAACAGAAACAGTGGCACTATTTCATGGAAGAACAGGGAACTGTGCTCCCACCTTCACCCCCTGCCAGTGCATGCCAGTATATATCTTTCTTTGTAGTATTTTATGTCCTTTAGCTTTGAAAGCCTTTGCTTGCCGGTTTTCTGGCTTATTAGAAAAAAGATTTTGTTTGCATCGTGTGTTTTCTGATTTGTAACCTCTTGTGCTTTCCTGCCAATGTTGTTCTTTTCTGAAGTGTGGTCACTATTTTGTAGAAAGCATGGCAGCTAATCTGTGCACAGCAAGCTCCCATTGACAGCGATGTGACAACGACCAGATAATCTGTTTTTTTTTGTAACGTTGATTGAGTGACAAATATTGGCCAGCACACCAGGGAGAAAATCATGCCCTTGAAATCTTTTATACCTACCCAGGGAGGCAAATTGGGCCTTGATTTGGCTGCTTTTCCGAAAGATGGCACTTTGGATAATGCAGCACTCTCTCTCAGTACTGCACTGAAATGTCACCCTTCATTTTTTTTTTCCTTTGCCTGTGTACTCAAATCGTGGAGTGGGATTTGAACCTGCAACTGAGCCACGACTGACACAATTGCTGTGTTCAGATACAGAGCCTGAACTGCCTGTATTAGAGTGGTCAGAATTGAGATTGTAAACTTCAAACCAAAGGCACTTTGACCTATCCACAAGCAGAACATTCTGCCTGTTCTGCCAACCACTCAATCTTTTCCCCCCAGTACCATTCTTCCTGCACAAGCACATCAGCGTCTTGTTTATCGGCTAGAGATGTGGTTTGAGATGGTGACTGCCACCAATAAAATGGCAAATGATTAAAGTATAGTCCCTGAATGAGGTTGAAGTTTTAATTTAAGCCGTCTGTGATATTTTGGGACTTTTAATGGCTCTCTTAAAAGATTTGGAAAGAAATGATGCTCTAAGAAGCTGCCGGGTTTTGTAGATGTCTTTGAAAAGCGAGAGGATCTACGAGTGACTCGCGGCCAGTTTCAAACAGAATAAGAATAGGTCACTGGGGCTGATTTAGCTCACCAGGCTAAATCGCTGGCTTTTAAAGCAAGCCAGCAGCACGGTTCGATTCCCGTACCAGCCTCCCCAGACAGGCGCTGGAATGTGGCGACTAGGGGCTTTTCACAGTAACTTCATTGAAGCCTACTCGTGGCAATAAGCGATTTTCATTTCATTCAGCCCCAGTGGTTCCTGATTCATTTTGGAATTTGCAATTGAAAAAGTAGAGCAGATGCTGCGTGTTTCACTGATGGGTATTCTAGTAAATCCAGAGAATCACAGACTTTACAGTGCAGAAGGAGGCCATTCAGCCCATCGAGTCTGTACCTGTTCTTGGAAAGAGCACCCCACTTAAGCCCACACCTCCACCCTATCCCTGTAACCCCACCTAACCTTTTGGACACAGCATGGCCAATCCACCTGACCTGCACATCTTTGGACTGTGGGAGGAAACCGGAGCACCTGGAGGAAACCCACGCAGACATGGGGAGGATGTGAAGACTCTGCACAGACAGTCACCCAAGCCGGGAATCGAACCTGGAGCTGTGAAGCAACTGTGCTAACCACTGTGCTACCGTGCTGCACCACGGGAGGACAGGAACAAGCATGATGTTGCTGGAAACATGGCAAAAAGGACAGGGCATATGGGGCCTGTCAGACAGCCAGGTGTGGGGGAGGAAACCTGGCCTTGAGGGATACGCTGTTCATTTTGAGTTGAGAGCCAGTCAGAATCAGCAGGCAGCCTCGGAAAGGTTAAATGCGACTATTGGGGATATTGAAATGAAATGAAAATCGCTTATTGTCACAAGTAGGCTTCAAATGAAGTTACTGTCAAAAGCCCCTAGTCGCCACATTCCGGCGCCTATTCGGGGAGGCTTTTACGGGAATTGAACGGTGCTGCTGGCCTGCCTTGGTCTGCTTTCAAAGCCAGTGATTTAGCCCAGTGTGCTAAACAGCGTTTCTTTTTATTCTCTTCAAGAAAGATTGGGCCATGGTGAAATTCTCTACCTCTATATGGTCACTTACTGTCAATAAAGCAGTCAGTTATTCAAATCTCTTGAGTGTCGGTCCAACTTTGGGGAAGGACATGTGCTGTTAAACCGTAGGATACTGGACAGAGTAGATGGGGAGAAGCCATTCCCACTCGTGAAAGGATCGTGACCGATGGGGCACAGATTTAAAATGCAAAGAAGCAAATAAGGGGCTGGCGGGATGCTCTGTTTTGCCGGCAGCCCAGGAGTTTCCCGATGGCGTGGGGCTGCCCCACAATGGGAAACCCCATTGATTAGCCGGCGTAATGGAGCATCCCGCCGGTGGGGTGAAGCAAAAATGTGGCGGGGTGAAGAATCCAATGTGGAAAAAACACAGCCAAGTGGTTGGGGTCTGGAATGCACTGCCTGGAAATGTGGTGGAGGCAGGTTTAATTAAGGCATTCAAAAGGACATTAGATTGTTTGTTTGTTCAATGTGCAAGGGTACAGGAAAAAGGCAAGGGAATGGCACAATGTCATGATGCTGGTTTGAAGAGCAGGTGTAGGCACAAAGCCATTATGATTCTGTGATGTTGCTGTATGATTAGATGGTGGTTAGTGCAATGTTTTTCAAACTTTGTATCCCAGATCCCACTTTTGCCGACCTTTGTGACCAACGCCAGCCGACCTTCATGACCCACACAATGTTCACTTACCTTTAATGCAAATAGGGAGCCTGCTTGGTCCTCGCATTCTCACTTCACGAGGAAAGGGCAATTCGCAAATCAGGTGCAGACTTCAGACAGTTCCTTTGTGCTGTCTTCATCTTTATGAGAACCTTGTGTATATAGGTTATCGTGAAGGGCAATAGCAACAAAATACTTGTTTTACTCAGCACTGGATTCTCCTGGCAGATGCTACTCCAGAATGCTGACAGTCTCATGGGCTTTTGGTGTGCTTTTAATGTGGTATCATAGGTTAGATACAACAGGTTTAGTCATTTAATTTGGAATTAAGTTTCTTCTTTTGTAAGCTGTTAACCAGAGACCCTGGAGCTCTGTTCAGAGCTAACACGAGCACTGCTCTGTCCTGCCTTGGACTCTTGGTTTAGAGGAGATGTACAAGGTAAGGTTTTTTAAAATTTTACACAGGGTAGTGGGTGCCTGGAACTTGCTGCCAGAGGAGGTGGTGGAAGCAGGGACGATAGTGGCATTTAAGGAGCATCTTGACAAATACATGAATAGTAATCCAGAGACTCCGGTTAATGTCCTGCGGTCCCAGGTTCGAATCCCACCATGGCAGATGGTCAAATTTGAATTCAATAGAAGTCTGGAATAAAAGGTTGATGAACATTGTCGATTGTTGTAAAAACCCATCTGGTTCACTAATGTTATTTAGTAAAGGAAATCTGCCGTCCTTGCCTGGTCTGGCCTACATGTGACTCAATATGCACTACATGGTTAACTCTTAAATATCCTCTGAAATGGCCTAACAAGCCACCACTAAGAAAACAAAAGGGGAACCAGACGAACCACCGAGGCACCGGGAACCACAACAGTAAACCCACTGCTGATGACCCTGCAAAGTCTTCCTTCCTGATGCAAAAGTTGGGAGTGGCTAGCTTCACATTGAGGATACCCTCCCATATTGGGAGGCACTACCACCATGTTAAATGGGATAGATTTCGAACAGATCTCGCATCTCAAGACTGGCTATGGGCCATCAGCAGAATTGTATTCAACCTCATGGCCTGGCAAATCCCCTGCTCTACCATTACCATAAAGCCAGGGGATCAACCGTGGTTCAATGAAGAGTGCAGGAGAGCATGCCAGTAGCAACAAAATGCTTACCTAAAAATGAGGTATCAACTTGTGAAGCTGCAACACAGGACTACTTGTGCCAAATCGGAAAAGCAGCATGTGATAGAACTAGCACAATGGTTAGCTCTGTTGCTTCACAGCGCCAGGATCCCAGTTTGATTCCCGGCTTGGGTCACTGCCCGTGTGGAGTCTGCATGTTCTCCCCGTGTCTGTGTGGGTTTTCTCCGGTGTTAGGTGAATTGGACATTCAGAATTCTCCCTCTGTGTACCCGAACAGGTGCCGGAATGGGGCGACTAGGGGATTTTCACAGTAACTTCATTGCAGTGTTAATGTAAGTCTACTTGTGACAAAGATTAAGCGATCCCATTCATGAATCCTTTGATATTGAAACAGTCCATGTCCAAACTCCCAAATCCTGGACAGTATCCAAGCTTTGGCTGATGTGTGGCACAAATGTTACTTGCCAATTAAGTGCCAGGCAAGGACCATCTCCAACAAGAGGCTCTAACTATCGTCCCATGACATTCAATAGCATTATCATCGCTGAATCCCCCACAACCAACATCCTGAGAGTTACCATTGACTAGAAAACGGAACTGGACTAGCCATATGAAATGAAATGAAAATCGCTTATTGTCACGAGTAGGCTTCAAATGAAGTTACTGTGAAAAGCCCCTAGTCGCCACATTCCGGCGCCTATTCGGGGAGGCTGTTACGGGAATCGAACCGTGCTGCTGGTCTGCTTTCAAAGCCAGCGATTTGAGCCCTGTGCTAAACAGCCCCTTGGTTACCGTGGTTATGAGAACAAGTCGGAGGTTAGGAATCCTGTGACGAGTAACTGGCCTCCTGACTCACCAAAGCCTATCCACCATCTACAAGGCACAAGTCAGGCGTGTAATGGAATATTTCCCTGGATGAGTGCAGCTCCAACAACATGAGAAGCTCAACACTATCCAGGACAAAGCTGGCCGCTTGATTGATAGCCTTTCCACAAACATACCCTCCCTCCATCGCCGGCTCTCAGTGGTGGCCGTGTGTGCCATCTACAAGATGCACTGCAGGAACTCACCAAATTTCTTCAGACAGCACCCTCTAAAAACCCACGATCACTGCCATCTGGAAGGACAAGGGAACACACACCACCACCTGGAAGCTCCCCCCCCCCCCCCCCCCCCCCCCCCCCCTCACTATCCAGACTTGGGTCAAACTCTTGGAAGTCTGCACTAATAGCTCAGTGGATGTACCTGCACCACCACCTTAAGGGCAACTAGGTTTGGGCAATAAATGGTGGCCTAGCCAGCAATGCCCACATCCCTTAAATGAATAAAAATATTTTGTACTAGCGCACTAATATTTGGTAATCTGTGCACTTGGAAACTATCACAGCTCTCCCCTAGCTCCTAATCTCTCTGACTCAGTTCACCTTTAATCAACACTGGCCAACCCCACATTGAACAATCAAACCTTTGCCACCCTTTTGGAACTTGCTGCCCCTCCCACCCCTAACATGGTGTCACCTAGAAACTTGCATCTCTAGCTCTTTATCCCTTCATCTAAGTTATCAGTGTGTATAACCCCCTAATGCTCCGCCAGGAAGTCTAGAAACGGCTGCCACCGCCGGAAGAACCCTTGCACCGACCCCCTTAGTGCAAACTTGACCCTCTTCAGTTTAATGAACCCAGCCATTTCGTTGATCCAGGATTCCGCGCTCGGGGGATTCGCATCCCTCCACTGGAAAAGGATCCTGCGCCGGGCTACCAGGGACGCAAAGGCCAGAATACCGGCCTCTTTCGCCTCTTGCACTCCCGGCTCCGATGCTACCCTGAATATTGCGATCCCCCAGCCCGGCTCCACCCTGGAGGCAACCACCCTTGACAAGGTCCCAGCAACACCCTGCCAATGCAGGACACGCCCAGAACGTCTGTGTGTGGTTTGCTGGGCTCCCCGAACACCTGCCACACCTCTCCTCTTCCCCCAAAGAACCGGCTCAGCCTTGTCCCAGTCATATGTGCCCTGTGCAGCACCTTTTAGTTGGATTAAACTAAGCCATGCGCAAGAGGAGGAGGAATTCACCCTCCCCAAAGCATCCGCCCATGTCCCCTCATCGATCTCCTCTCCCAGCTCCTCCTTCCACTTCGCTTTCAGCTCTTCCACTGAGGCCTCCTCGCCCTCCTGCATCACTTAGTAGATTGCCGAGATCCTCCCCTCACTGACCCATGTTCCCAAGAGCATCCTGTCCTGAACCCCCCTTGGCAGCAACAGTGGAAGCTCCACCACCTACCGCCTAACAAACTCCCTAATCTGCATATACCTGAAGGTATTCCCTGGGGGGAGACCCCACCTCCCCTCCAACTCCTCTAAGGTCACAAACTTCCCATTGAGAAAGAGGTCCCCCATCCGCCTGATACCTGCCCTGTGCCAGCTCAAAAACCCTCCGTCCATCCTCCCTGGTACAAAACCGGTGGTTCCCCCCGTATCGGGGACCAAACTGAAGCCTTCACCTCCCCCTATAACAGCCTCCACTGCCCCCAGATTTTGAGGGTAGCCACCCACTATCGGACCTTAGAATACTAGCTGGGGGGAGCGGTGCCGTCACCAGCGCCGCTATAGCTCGTGCCCACACAGGACGCTGCCTCCAACCTCTTCCATGCCGCCCCCTCCATCACCACCTACGTATCATTGCCACGTTCGCAGCCCAGTAGTACCCACAGGTTGGGCAGCGCCAACCCGCCCATTTCCCTGCCCCGCTCCAAGTAATACCCTCCTCACCCTCGGGGTCTTCTGTGCCCACATAAACCCCGTAAATACTCCTACTGACCCCCATGAAAAAGCCTTCGGGATCATGATGGGTAGACACTGGAAGAGGAACAGAAACCTCAGGAGCACCGTCATTTTGACCGACTGGACCCTGCCCACTAGGGAGAGTGGCAACACATCCCACCTCCTAAACTCCTGCTCCACCAGCTTCGTAAAGTTCAGCCAATGCAGGGCCCCCCAGCTCCTGGCTATCTGGACCCCCAGGTATCTGAAGCTCCTCTCTGCCCTTTTTAGTGGAAGCTCCCCTATCTCTCTCTCCTTGTCCCCCAAATGCACCACGAACAGCTCACTCTTCCCCACGTTGAGCTTATACCCAGAGAAGTCCCCGAACTCCCCAAGAATCCTCATCACCTCCGGCACCCCCCTCGCCGGATCTGCAACGTACAACAATAGATCGTCCACATACAGCGGCAACCGATGCGCCCCCCCCCCCCCCCCCCCCCCCCCCCCCGCACTATCCCCCTCCAGTTCCTCAATTCCCTCAGCGCCATGGCCAGGGGTTCGATCGCCAACGCAAACAGCAGGGGAGACGGGGGCACCCCTGCCTCGTTCCCCCAGTACAACCGAAAGTTCTCCGACCTCCCATTCATCACCACACTTGCCACCGGGGCATCATACAACAGCCTCACCCACCTAATAAATCCCTCACCAAACCTGAACCTCTTCAAAACCTCCCAAACGTATCTCCACTCCACCCTGTCAAAGGCCTCCGCATCCATCGACGCCACTATCTCCGCCTCCCCGTCCACCGCCGGCATCATTATGACATTGAGAAGCCGCCGCACATTAACGTTCAACTGCCTCCCCTTCACAAAACCTGTTTGATCCTCGTGAATAACCTGTGGCACCACATCCTCCACCCTCCTGGCCAATATCTTGGCCAGTAGTTTCGCATCCACATTGAGGAGCAAAATTGGCCTATATGATCCACACTGAAGGGGGTCCTTATCTCGCTTCAGAATCAATTAAATTAACGTCCTGGACATCGTCTGGGGCAAAAGCCCCCCCCCCCCCCCTCCCTTGTCTCATTCGAGGTCCTCAGTAGCAGCAGGCCCAGCAGGTCTGAAAACTACTTATAAAATTCCACCGGGAACCCATTGGGCCCCGGTGCCTTCCCTGACTGCATGCTCCCGATCGCATTGACCAGCTCAACTGGCGCCCCCCAGACCCTCCACCTGCTCCTCCCCGACTCTTGGGAACTCCAGCTTGCCCAAAAAGCGGTCAATTCCTCCCCCCTCTCCAGGGGGCACTGACCGATATAACACCTCATAGAAGGTCCTAAACACTCCGTTAATGCCCCTTGCACTCCGCACCAGACTCCCTCCTCCATCCCTAACTCCCCCTATCTCCCTAGCCACCTCCCGCTTCCGGAGCTGGTGCGCCAGCATCCGACTCGCCTTCGCCCCGTATTCGTATACCGCCCCTTGCGCCCTCCTCCACTGCGCCTCCGCTTTCCTGGTGGTCAATATATCAAACTCCGCCTGGAGACTATGACGCTCCCTCAATAGCCCTTCTTCCGGGACCTCCGTGTACCTCCTGTCCACCCTCACCATCTCTTCCACCAACCTCTCCCCCTCCCTTTTCTCGCCCCTCTCCCTATGTGCCCCAATGGAAATCAGCTCCCCTCTAATCACCGCCTTCAGCGCCTCCCAGACCACCCCCACCTGCACCGCCCCATTATCATTAGTTTCCAAATACCCCTCTATGCACCTCCGGACCTGCCCGCATACCTCCTCATCCGACAGCAGCCCAACCTCCACATCGGGCATTGGTCCCTCCCCTCCCCCAGCTCCAGATCCACCCAATGCGGGGCGTGATCTGAGATGGCTATCGCCGAATATTCTGCGCCTACCACCCTCTGAATCAACGCCCTGCTGAAGACAAAAAAGTCAATCCGGGAGTAAGCCTTGTGGGTGTGGGAGAAGAACGAAAACTTCCTGGCCCCCGGCCTCATAAACCTCCAAGGATCCACCCCTCCCACCTGGACCTCTGCATCATCCCACCTGCTGCTCCTCTCCTTCTTGGCCCACCTCAGCACACATTCTCGGTCGACGAACTGGTGAAACCGCACCAGCACCGCCCTTGGCGGCTCGTTCGGCTTGGGCTTTCTCAGCAACACTTGATGGGCCCCCTCCAGCTCCAAGGGCCCTTGGAAGGACCCCGCTCCCAATAGCGAGTTCAGCATCATGACCACGTAGGCCCCCAAGTCCAATCCCTCCAGCCCCTCCGGGAGGCCCAGGATCCGCAAATTCTTCCGCCGCGAGTGGTTCTCCATTTCCTCCAGCCTCGCCTGCCATTTCTTGTGGAGCGCCTCGTGCGACTCCACCTTCCCTGCCAGGCCTAGGATTTCGTCCTCATTCTCTGAGGCGTTTTGCCGGACCTCGCGGATCTGTTTAGCACAGGGCTAAATCGCTGGCTTTGAAAGCAGACCAAGCCGGCCAGCAGCACGGTTCGATTCCCATAGCAGCCTCCCCGAACAGGTGCCGGAATGTGGCGACTAGGGGCTTTTCACAGTAACTTCACTTGAAGCCTACTCGTGACAAGCGATTTTCATTTCATTTCATCTCTGCCCCTTGGGCCATCTGAGTCGCTGTGAGCTTGTCAAGTGAGGCCTTTAGCGGTTCCAGCAGCAATGGAGCAGGTCCTGCTGCTGCCACGCTGCCGGTTCCCCGCCCGCCGCCATCTTGGTCTTCCTCCCTCGCACCTTTCTCTGCTCCAGAGCCGATTTTTTGACCGCCCCGTTCCTGGTCCAGTCCATCCACCGGCAGAGGGGCACAGCTGATGTCTTCCCACACCGGGAAAAGTCTGACCAACGCCGTTACAGGCCCTCAAAAGAGCCCAAAAGTCCAAAAATAGCGGGAGCCTCCGAACGTGCGGCTTAGCTCCGCATCACCGCAACCGGAAGTCTATCTCTTGCATCTTAACCATGAGATCGTTTTGAGACTTGGGCGGAGAGATGGCAGATGGAGTTTAATCCGGACAAATGCAGGTAGGGAATATACAGTGAATGGTAGAACCCTCGAAGAGCATTGTAAGTCAGAGAGATCTAGGTGTACAGGTCCACAGGTCACTGAAAGGAGCAACACAGGTGGAGAAGGTAGTCAAGAAGGCATATGGCATGCCTGCCTTCATTGGCCGGGGCATTGAGTATAAAAATTGGCAAATCATGTTGCAGCTGTATAGAACCTTAGTTAGGCCACACTTGGAGTATAGTGTTCAATTCTGGTCACCACACTCCCAGAAGGATGTGGAGGCTTTTGAGAGGGTGCAGAAGAGATTTACCAGGATGTTGCCTGGTATGGAGGGCATTAGCTATGAGGAGCGGTTGAATAAACTCTGTTTGTTCTCACTGGAACGACGGAGGTTGAGGGCCGACCTGATAGAGGTCTACAGAATTATGAGGAGCATAGACAGAGTGGATAGTCCGAAGCTTTTCCCCAGGGTACAGGGGTCAATTACTAAGGGGCATAGGTTTAAGGTGCGAGGGGCAAGGTATATGAGTAGATGTACGAGGCAAGTTTTTTTACACCGAGGGTAGTGGGTGCCTGGAACTTGCTACGGAGGAGGTGGTGGAAGCAGGGACGATAGTGACATTTAAGGGGCATCTTGCCAAATACATGAATAGGATGGGAATAGAGGGATACGGACCCAGGAAGTGTAGAAGATTGTAGTTTAGTCGGGCAGCATTGTCGGCACAGGCTTGGAGGGCCGAAGGGCCTGTTCCTGTGCTGTACTTTTCTTTGTTCTTTTTTCATGCATGTGCTACCTGACACTACAGGTTACCAAATCACCAGACCCTTATCAAAATTCTTTGATTGAGACTGAGACTTTATCCACTATGCAAATAAATTTGACTGGATTAGTGAGATGTGGCTTGCCCATAACAATCCTTTTTGTTTACACTTTGACCAGTTGATTCCTGTCCAATTGCTTAGTCACTCTCTGATTCCAGTAACTTCCCCAGCACTGTTGTTAAACTGACAGCGCTGCGGTTATTGAGTTCTTTCCTTCTCAAATAATGGAGAGCGTTTTTGCAATTTTTAATCCAATGGTGTAAATCCTTTTATATTTTGTGGGTATGGGCGTTGTTGCCTCGGCCAGCATTTACTGCTCATTCCTGGTCGAGCCAGTGACGTCCACACCCTGTGAACAAATGTTTTAAAATTGTGTCATAAGACTTAGAAATGTTGCAATTATTCAACGCCAGCAGCATTCAAAGGCAGACTTTGTTGGTGGTAATACACCCCACACGAAATCCACTTCGCCCTATGACTCTAGCCCTCGGGTTACTGTCTCCTGGGATCACTAAAAACTGCATACCATACATTTAATTTCGAAAGTGTCAGGGGTGGGGCAATGGTTAGCACTGCTGCCTCACGGCGCTGAGGATCCGGGTTCGATACCGGTCAGGGAAAAAGAGCTTCCAATTACTTGTAGCGATTTCATGAACAATTCTATAGCCGTATTTATCCCTCCACCAACATCACTAAAACGGAGTTTGTGGGATCTTGCTCTGCACAAATTGACAGTTCCATATCCTCTGTTACAGCCAATAAACAATCACTGCTGTAAAATGCTTTGGGATATCATAATAACAAAGCATTCAAGAAAAAATGATTTTAAACACAAGTTTGTTGTTATCAGCTTTGTTATGCTGATTTTTAGATCCTCCTTTCATTCTCTATTCGGAGAATCCGATTAATTTCTTCTTTCAGAGTAAGAATCTAACTTGACTCGTTTCTGCTTTTGGGTTTAGTGATCGCCTTGGTTCTTATTTTGTCAAATTTAACTGTTAACTCTCCACTTTCTAACTTGCTTTGTCCACAAACAGCTGGAAATTTTGTCATGTCATTGTGACTTGACAATGAATAATTCAGGAATCTCTTCCTTGTAAAGAATAAGGGACGTTTTCCTGTAAATCGAACGCAAGAGCATGAGGCAATCTCCAACCAGTTGCAACGAGCCGGAAATCATGTGGTTTGTGGGAATAGTGTGCGAGTGCTTTTAGCATGCATCAAATTGAAACCAGACTCATTACGATTATCGCACTTGGCTGAAAGGGAGGAGAGTCTTGTCGGGGCTTTGGGTGTAAGATTCAGTGGTACGGTGATTGACTGTAAAGGTGATGCATCTCCTTTCCTGTGATCATTCTATTTGCTAGCTTGAGGGTAAACTTTGTGTGTTGTAGCTATTACTTTGCTGTTGGTAGCATCTCTCTCAGAACTGACTTTGATTAGGTTCGATTGACTCTAACAATTATTTTTCAGCCATCATGACTTCTAGCGATGTGAACCTGTTTCCTGCGCTTGTCCCAGAAGATGACCAATCCTCCAAGCTGCTTAGAAAATCCAAAGAGTCTCCATTTGTCCCTATTGGTAAGTTGCTTTCCATAACCCCTCTTCTAAACCCCATTCTCTCAATTGCTGTCCATCGACCCTTCTGTAGCATGTGACTGACCAAATGTAAGTTTTAAAAATCAGGATGTTTCCCCTTGTGGGAGAGATCAGAACAGTTGAACAATACGGGTTCTCCCATTTAAGAGAGAGTTAAGGAGAAATAGGTGGAGGTGTGAATGGGCTGGACAGGGTAGATATGGAGAAACCGTTCCCACTCGTAAAACAATGTAGAACGAGGGGGCATGGGTTAAAAGTGATGCGCAAAAGAAGCAAATGTGCTTGGGTCATGTTCTCTGCGTGGGTTTCCTCCGGGTGCTCCGGTTTCCTCCCACAGTCCAAAGATGTGCAGGCTAGGTGGATTGGCTGTGTTAAATTGCCCTTGTAGTCCAAAAATGGTTAGGAGGGGTTACGGGGATAGCGTGGAGGTGTGGGAATAGGCTGGATGTGTGGGCTTAGGTAGGGTGCTCTTTCCAAGGGCCGGTGCAGACTTGATGGGCTGAATGGCCTCCTCTGCACTGTAAATTCTATGATGTGATAAAAGTCTTTTTCATATATCGAGTAATTAGGGTCTGGAATGCACTGCCTGGAAGTGCGTTGGAGGTAGGTTCAATCGAGCCATTCGAGAGGGCAATGGATATTGAATTGTGCAGGGGTACAGGAGAGTGGCACTAAGCCGTCTTGATGCTCCTTTAGACATCTGGTGCAGACAGATGGGCCAAATGGCCACCTTTGTACCATAACAATTCTGTGAAGGTCGTGAGTCTGAGGAACCCCCTTCCCCAAAGAGCGGTAGAGGCAAGGCACTTAGATATTTTAAAGTGGAGGTAGATAGACTCTTGATTAATAAGGGAGTCAAATGATTTTGGGAGTAGGCAGGATAGCTAGGAGGGCAGTGGGGGAACACCATGACATAGTGATATTATCACTGGACTAATAATCCAGGATAGTGCTCGGGGCTGTGGGTTCCAATCCCATCACGGCAGGTGGTGAAATTTGAATTCAACGAAGAAAATATGAAATTAAATGTCTCCAATGATGACCTTGAAACCAGCCAGTGACACCCACATCTCATAAATGAATTTTTAAAGTCAGCCACGATATTATTGAATGGTGGAGCAGGCTCAAGGGTCCAATGTTTGTATAGAAACATAGAAAAATAGGAACAGGAGGAGGCCATTCGGCCCTTCAAGCCCGCTCTGCCACTCATTATGATCATCCAACTCGTGCCTAATCCCGCTTTCCCCATATCCTTTGATCAGCTTCACCCTAAGTGTTATATCTAACTGCTTCTTGGAAAACATGCAATATTGTGGCCTCAACTACTTCCTGTAGTAACAGACCGCCTGCTCTCTGGGTGAAGAAATGTCTCTGTGCTAAATGATCTACCAGATATCCTCAGACTGTGACCCCCTGGTTCTGGACACACCCACCATTGGGAACATCCTTCCTGCATCTGCCTTGTCCAGTCCTGTTAGAATTTTATAGGTTCCTATGTGATTTTCCCCCTCATTCTTCTGAACTCCAGCAAATTTAATCCTAACCGATTCAATCTCTCTTCATACTTCAGTCCTGCCATCCCAGAAATCAGTCCGGTAAACCTTCACTGCACTCCCTCTTTAGCTAGAACAGCCTTCCTCAGATAAGGAGGCCAAAACTACACGCAATATTGCAGGTGTGGCCTCACCAAGGCCGTGTATAATTGCAGCAAGACATCCCTGCTCCTGTACTCTAATCCACTCGCTATGAAGACCAACATACCATTTGCCTTCTTTATCGTCTGCTGCACCTGCATGCTTGCCCTCAGTGACTGGTGTACGAGGACACCCAAGTCTCGTTGCACAAAGTGCTCTCCTAATTTGTGGCCATTCAGATAATAGTCTGCCTTCTTGTATTTGCTACCAAAGTGGATCACCTCACATTTCTCCAAATTATTCTGCATCTGCCATTCATTTGCCCACTCATTCAACCGAAGGATCTCTGCATCCTCCGCACAGCTCACCCTCCCATCCAGCTTGGTGTCACCTGCAAAATTTGGAGATGTGTGTAAATGCTGTGAACAGAGGCCAAGTAAATAAATATTTTTCTTCAGCTACTAAAATTCTGTGGCCACTCAGTTAGGCACCAATGTCTTGAAAGGGAACTGCTTTACAGAATGGAACTTTAATCAGGCTGGACCGACACAACAGAATTGTAAGCTGTATCAAAGTGTAAAGTGTTGTGTTATGTACTGTGGGATAACACAGGCTGCAACTCGATGCAGCTTTGACCAAAGATACTCCAGACTTGAAAATGAAAATAGCATATTGTCACCAGTAGGCTTCAATGAAGTTACTGTGAAAAGCCCCTAGTCGCCACATTCCGGCGCCTGTCCGGGGCGTGAAGTAAGTTCAATGTGATTTATTGAACCATTAGCACAGTTCTCTCTGAGGTCGACTCTTGAATTTTGCTATAGTAACTCAGTCTAACTAACCAGTCTGCTCTAAGCCACGTGGTGGGTGTGATGCTTCTGATCTGCCCCTGTCCTACTCTCTAAGTGTCGCCTGTGGAAAGAGATAGCATGTGTGCCCTGTCCTTGTATATGGGTTGTGTAATGCCCCCTTGTGGTAGTGTCACCTCTGGGTGTTTTGACTGCCCATTGGTCGTATCCTATTCTGTGTTCATTAACTGTATGTCTGTGTGTCATGACGTCTCTGGTGCTCCCTCTAGTGTTTACTTAGTTGTAGTGTATTTACATTAACCCCTTGTGTATTTACAGTGATGCATATCACCACATAAAGCATCACCAAAACTAGCGTGATTATTTTTAAAGTAAGGATTTGGCCATTTCATCAGTCTCCAGCAAAACATTTCATTTCACTTTTGTGTTCCAGGGATTGCAGGGTTTGCATCTGTAGTGGCCTATGGACTCTACAGACTGAAGACGAGAGGGAACAGTAAAATGTCTGTGCATCTTATCCACATGCGTGTGGCAGCCCAGAGTTGTGTGGTGGGAGCCATGACTATCGGTAATCTATGACTTCCAATATTTGTGTGATCGCTAGCAATGTTAATGTAAATCTATTTGTGACAAATATTAATATTATGAGCAATGTCATAAGTTCAAGCTCTTTGGCGATATCATGACTCTTTTACTGCATGCACATCCAACACCCAAGTGTGGGAAAATGTAACCCTCCCTCAACCTTTCCAATTTCTGATTGTCCTGCAGATGTAGGGGCAGCACGGTAGCACAAGTGGATAGCACTGTGACTTCACAGTGTCAGGGTCCCAGGTTCGATTTCCCCGCTGGGTCACTGTCAGTGCGGAGTTTGCACGTTCACCCCATGACTGTGTGGGTTTCCTCCGGGTGCTCCAGTTTCCTCCCACAGTCCAAAGACATGCAGGTTAGGTGGATTGGCCATGCTAAATTGCCCTTGGTGTCCAAAAAGGTTAGATGTGGTTATTAGGTTACGGGGATAGGGTGCATGTGAGGGATTAAGTGGGTCGGTGCAGACTCGTAGGGCTGAATGGCCTCCTCCTGCACTGTATGTTCTATGCAGAAATCAGCATAATGACAAAGCTAGGGTTTGGTTCTATTAGCACTGAAGCACGGTAACCGTGGTTAGCACTGTTGCTTCACAGCTCCGGGTCCCAGGTTTGATTCCCGGTTGGGTCACTGTCTGTGCGGAGTCTGCACATTCTCCCAGTGTCTGCATAGCTTTCCTCTGGATGCTCCAGTTTCCTTCTGCAGGACCCGAAAGACATATTGTTAGCTAATTTGGACATTCTGAATTCTCCCTCTGTACCCAAACAGGCGCTGGAATGTGGTGAGTTTTCACAGTAACTTCATTGCAGTGTTAATATATGACAAAGATTATTATTATTATTCCTCTGTGTCGGAGTCTAGACTGTTAAGATTATGCGAGTTAGGGGGGGAAAGTCAGTATTCATGCATGTTCCAACTAGCTCACCCCATATCCATGTCTAGCACCACTCCATCTTGGCTCTGCTAACTCAGTTGCTTTTAAATACAGTTGAGGATCCACATGCTGACTTTATTTCAGCATATTTCTATATTTTCCAATGGGTCTGTGCTGTGACTTAAATTGGGACTGTAGTTGTCATTTAATGTTTGGTGTTATGGTTTTTTGAGTTCCAAATTTTAAAAATTAATTCTACAATTTTTAAAAATTCTATATTGTGTAGAAACTGCAGCACTAGAAACAGGCTGTTAAACCCCATGTCAGCAGTAATCCTAATCCTTTATGTATTGTGGATTAAGGCATTATTTTATGAGGTCATGTTGGGCCTGTACCCATTGGAGTTTAGAGGAATGAGGGATGATCTTATTGAAGCCTACAAGACTCTGAGGAGACTTGGCAGGGTGATTGCTCAAAGGATATTTCTCCCTTATGAGAGAGAATAGAACCAGGTGATACATCTTTAAAAATAAGGGATCTTCCATTTAAGGTAGATCATAGAATCATAGAAAAGTTACAGCACAAAGGAGGCCATTTGGCCCGTCTTATCCATGCCAATCCGAGGTGCGCTTTCTAATCCCAACATCCTGCATGGCCCGTAGCTTGGAGTACTTGAGGTACAGATCCAAGTATTTTTTAAGAGTTTAGGGTCTCTGCCTCCACCACCAACTCGGGCAACAAATTCCAGACTCCCACTACCCTCTGCATTTGTTTTTTTTTAAAGCTGCTCCTCATGTCCCCTCTCCACCTTCTGCCTCTTGCCTTGCATCTGTGTCCCTGGTTCTAGAATTCTCCACCTAGAATTCTCCACCAAGAGAAACAATTTTATCCTGTCTCTTCCCCCTCATAATTTTGTATACCTCAAGTCACCCGTCAGCCTTCTTTGTTCCAAGGAAAATAACCCCAACCTATCCAATCTCTCCTTGTAGCTACACTTTTTCAGCCCTGGCAACATTCTTGTAAACCTCCTCTGCACTTTCTCCAGAGCAATGTCCTCCCTGTAATTACCAGAACTGCACACAATACTCCAGTTGTGGCCTCACCAATGTTTATACAATTCCAAACATTATATCCTTACTTTTATATTCTATACCTCTGCCAATGAAGGAGGGCATTCCATATGCTTTCTTAACAACTTTGTCTACTTGAACTGCTGCCTCTAGGCACCTGTGAACTTGTACGGCGAGATCTCTTGCTTAATCTACTCCGCTTAGTATGGTCCCATTTATTGCGTCCTCCCAATAGCTGTTTGACCTCCCGAAATGCATGATCTCGCACTTGTGTTAAATTCCATCTACCACTTTATCGTCCAATCCATCTATATTGTTCTGGAGATTATAGCTATCCTCGACACTGTCCACCATTCAACTAAACTTTGCGTGATCTGTAAATTTCCCAATCATGCTCCCCACGTTCACCTCCAAATCATTAATATATAAACACAAACAGTAAGGGTCCCAACACTGAGCCCTATGGAACACCACTTAAAACAACTTTCCAATTGCAAGGGCAGCCATCGACCATTACCCTTTGTTTCATGTTACTAAACCAATATTTTATCTATTTTGCCACAATGCCCTATATCCCATGGGCTTTCATTTTCTTGATCAATCTGTCATGTGGGACTTTGTCAAACGCCCGGGTAAAATCCATGTACACCACATCCACTGCACCCCTTCATCAACCCTTCTTTTCACTTCCTCAAAGAAGTCACTGAAATTTTGTGAGGCAAGACCTTCCTTTAACAAATCCATGCTGACTATCCCTGACTAGTCCATGCCTTTCTGTGTGACAATTAATCCTATCTCTCAGGATTGAATCTACTAATTTGCCCACTGACCTATAATTGTTTGGCATTTCCTTCGATCCCTTTTTAAACAATGGTACCACATTTGCATTTCTCCAGTCCTCCGGTACCTCCCCTAGTGAGGATTGGAAAATCATCCTCTGAGCACCTGCTATCTCCTCTCTGACCTCCTTCAGCAGCCTCGGAAACAATCCATCTGGCCCAGGCGACTTATCAGCTTTCAAGGATTTCAATCTTTTGAATATTTCCTCTCTCTTTATCCAATATCTCGGTGTTCCTCCTGGACTACTATATCTGCATCATCCATTTCCTTTGTAAACACGGCGACAAAATATTCATTGAAAACCCTTCTCCCAGCCTCTGCACCTGCACACAAGTTCCCTTCTTCAGCTCTGATAGGCCTCATTATTTCCTTAACTAACCTTGTTAATTTAAAGTACCCAATTCTTTTTTTTTTAATTAAGGGGCAATTTAACATGGCCAGTTCACCTACCCTGCACATCATTTTGGGTTGTGGGGGTGAGACCCTCAGACACTAGGAGGATGTGCAAACTCCACATGGACATGGGGTCAGACCGGGATCGAACCTGGCTCCTCAACGCTGTGAGGCAGCAGTGCTAACAACTGCGCCACCCTGCATCAATCTTAATATTCTCACTCTCACTCTAGCACGTGGAACTGGGAGTAATCCTGAGATTACTACATTTGTGGTCCTGCATTTTAGTTTGTCTCCTAACTTCCTCTACTTGGCTTGCAGGTCCTCATCCCTTAGTTCACCTGTGTCATTGGTACCAATGTGTATCTACTGGCTGTTCACCTTTCCTCTCTAGAATGCCCTGCAGCCGCTCGGTGACATCCCAGACCATGGCACCAGGGGAGCAACATACCATTCTGGATTCATGTTTGTGACCACAGAAGTGTCTGTCTGTGAGCCCCTAACTATTGAATCCCCTCTCACTACAGCCCTAACACTCGTTTTTCCCCACTCAACTGAGCAGCAGAGCCACTCATTTGGCTGCTACTGCTTCCCTTGTTTTTATCTCGAGGGTTGTTAGTCTGTGGAATTTTGTTCCCCGGAGCAGTGGAGGCAGGGTCACTGAATATTTTTAAGGCCGAGTTAGATTCTTGACTGACCAGGGAATCAAAAGGTATAAGGCATAGACAGGGCAATCGGACCAGCCAAGATCTTATCAAATGGCGGTGTAGCCCTGAGGGGCCAAATGGCCTACTCTTGCTCCTAATTCATAAATTTGTGTATTCCATTAGTCCCTCCAATCCTGCCCCTTTTCCATCAAACATGTATCTAATATAATCTTAAATGTTGACATGTTCTTTGCTTCAATTGCTAATCTTGGCTATCTTGTGTTTTACTATTCCAGGAGTTCTCTATTCGATGTATAAAGAGTATATCGTGAAGCCCAGGCAACTTAAGAATGCTGTACTTCACAAATGAATCTGGATCTGTCCAAGGAATTTAAGATTTTAGGTTTTCAATGTACCTCATATATTGAGGTGATCGGGATTTTTCCTTTCACCTTGTACAAGTACTGTTCAAATATTTAAAACATAGGCTTGAATAGTGTTCAGACAGAACTTAATCTTTTACTTCCTACGAATGGTGGTAATATTGCCTCAAAAGGACTTGATTAGTGTTGGACAGTGCAGAATCACATTTTAAATCAAATTTGCCCATTTTTAGAAGTGAAACTTGAATTTATAATGTGATATCTATCATAATTTGCACATTATATTCCTTTTGGTATATTCCTTTTTGTAGCGAAGAATCGCGTTGTTCCAGATTGGGGAGATGTAGAGTGCTTCAAACCTGTTTGTCAGCTTGATGTATTTGGAGGATATTGGCTGCATAGATTTGACTTATTAACATCACCCAACTGACTGGTCGTAATTACATTTCCCTTTTTTTTTCGTTTGTTGCATTTCCCGCTTGTAAAATATAAGCTCCTGCCACAATTCAGATTGTCTTGTGACAAACACACTTTTTACCGGGTGCAAATCACTGAAGGTGCCCAATGCTCAGTTCAGCATTGTCATTTCCAACTAATTTACACGCCAAATTTTTTTTAAAGGTGCTGTTTGCTTCCTGTATTTCTGCTCTCTGTATTTCTGCTCCAATTCCCAGTCGGTTGAGGAGCCATCATCTTTCCACCGTGTATAATTGTTATTCGCTTATTGGAAAGAAATGGTCATTGGATAGGCATATAGACGATAAGGGAATAGTGTAGAGGGACCGTAGAGTGGTTTCACAACATGAAGGGCCTGTACTGCGCTGTAATGTTCTAGTGTTAGTCTCCAGCACATTGGGGATTCTGCTATTTAATAATAATTTTGATTCTAATGTCAAGTTCACTTTAAATTGCACAAATTGGGGTAGTGTTTTGAATTGGCAATGGTACGGCTGGACTTGTTTTTCTCCATTGAAGCAGGGCTTTGATGGGCTTACGGTTGTAACTTTGGTCCTAGTAACTGGTGATGCATTTTAAGTGCAATATAGATAAAAATTGGTGTTCCAAATTGAAAACTGTTAACCTGTGTGAAATTGAGGTATATTGCAGACTAATTTAAATATAGGATGTTTTTCCTGTAAAACACAGTGATTATTCTCACCCTACATGAGAAGCTTGATGAATCAACATGTGATTGTAGTTGCAATCTACTCCCCTTAACAGGTTCCAATGGGACTTGACTGCATCTTTTAACAATGTCATTTAGAGTGTAAAACCCTTTATGGTTGCAATGAACACCACTATTCATTTTTTGAAAGTGCCTGAATTGAAGCTGTATTTTTTAGATGTATTTATTGTCTTGATAACACCCAGTTTCACTGGTGATGTTACTGTATCATGAAATAAAAGTGGCTTTTGCTGTTCTAATTGATTGTTTTTTTTGTTTGAATAAAAAAGACATCAATGCAATGGGAATTGGGAGTGCTGGGGGTGTGCATGAGACTAGGTTTGTATTGGAAAATATAGATGGGGCACCAGTTTGGCACCGGGAGAGGTGGATGAAGTACAAGGTATGAACTGAGGTGAATGTCAGCCATGATGTGGAGATGCTGGCATTGGACTGGGGTGAGCACAGTGAGAAGTCTTACACACCAGGTTAAAGTCCAACAGGTTTGTTTCAAATGAGCTTTCGGAGCACTGCTCCAAAAGCTCGTGTTTTAACTTTTTTAAAGTTAAACTTACTTTTTAAACTAAGTTGCTGCAAACACAGGGAAATGGGTGAATGTCTAGGTGTGGAAAGAAGTGGAGTGCTGGAGCAGGGCTGGAGGAGGAGCTGGAGCTGCAACAGGGCTGGAGCTGGGGAGTGTGGTGATATGCATCACTGTAAATACACATGGGGTTAATGCAAATACAATAAGACTAAGTAAACACTAGAGGGAGCACCAGAGACATCATGACACACAGACATTCAACCAATAGGTCAGTAAGATAGGACACGGCCAATGGGCAGTCAAGACACATCCAGAGGTGACACTACCACAAGGAAGCTACCCATATAAAAGGACAGGGCACACATGCTCTTTCTCTTTCCACAGGTGACACTCAGAGAGACAGGGGCAGATCAGGAAGCATCACACCCACTGCATGGATTAGAGCAGACTGGTTAGTTAGATTGAGTTACTATAGCAAGATCAGCAGGAGAGTCGAACTCAAGTAGGAGAATTGTTAACTGTTCAATAAATGTGTTAAAGCTATCTCCAAATCTGAATCTTCCTTTCTCAGAGTATACATCAAGGAAGCAGCTTATGCTACACGAAGAAGCATAACACATGGTACCAGGGGGAGGGGTAATTGAGCACAACAAACCCTTTGAATACAACAACAGAGGCAACAACAAGAAGTGTACCAAAGGCACCAATGTCAACAACAAGCATAACAAGAACAACGACATGGCACAACTCTGCAAATGCAGGACAAGGACAATGTAACGGCTCAGCTCCTAACACTGGCAAGAGTACAGCCATACCATGGCATAACAGCAAATCTCACCGATTCAAGTTTGCTCCACTACAAACAAGCAGACCAGTTTTCAAGGCAGATGAGTTTGCTCCATTACGAATAAGCAAACACAGCTTTCAAGACAGCTGACATACTGCATCGATATCACAATCACAAGAAACAGTCCAGGCCAGACGACACAGATTACATACTGCATCGCTACCACAAGCATCGAAAAAAGTGATTTGACCACTTCTTGGTTCCTTAAGCACAGGGAAACTGGCGGTGTTCACAAGGACATGCCACCATCAACGTCACCACTTCACCAACAAAACAAGAAAGCCCTCTACTGTATTGATTCATGAACTTTGGACTCAGACATATGATTTGGACTTATTGTGTAATCATCACTCATCATGATTTGTACATGTCATTACTTGTCTACCTATTTTGTTCAATTTTCTTTAATCATGTACAGAAAATATGTAACACGAAAAAGGGGGGATGTGATGATATGCATCACTAAATACACAAGGGGTTAATACAAATACAATAAGACTAAGTAAACACTAGAGGGAGCACCAGAGACATCATGACACACTAACATTCAACCAATAGGTCAGTAAGATAGGACACAACCAATGGGCTACCACAAGGGGGCTAACCATATAAAAGGACATGCTCTTTCTCTTTCCACAGGCGACACTCAGAGAGACAGGGGCAGATCAGGAAGCATCACACCCACCGCATGGATTAGAGAAGACTATTTAGTTAGATTGAGTTACTACAGCAAGATCAGCAGGAGAGTCGAACTCAAGTAGAATTGTTAGCTGTTCAATAAATGTGTAAAACCTATCTCCAAGTCTGAACCTTCCTTTGTCAGAGTATACATCAAGGAAGCAGTTTATGCTACATGAAGAAGCATAACACAACAGGGAGGAGCTGCTGGAGCAGGGGACAAGCTGCTGAGGCAGGAGTGGAGGAGGTGCTGGGGAGCTGTAGCAGCTGCTGGAGGAGAGGAGCTGCTGGAGCAGGGGAAGAGCTGCTGGGGGAGCTGTTGGAGCTGGGGAGGGGGAGCTGGGGAGCAGGGTGGGATGGGGAGCAGGGTGGAAGGGGGAGCAGGGGGGAAGGGGGAGCATTGCTGGAGGAGGAGCATTGCTGGAGGAGGGTTGGAGTGGCTCGAAGAGGAGGAGCTGTAGCAGGGGTTGGAGGAGGAGTGGCTGGAGGAGGAGTGGCTGGAGTAGGGAGGGTTGGAGGAGTGGCTGGAAGAGGGAGGGTTGGTGGAGTGGGTGGAGGAGGGAGGGTTGATGGGGTGGAGGAGGGAGGGTTGATGGGGTGGAGGAGGGAGGGTTGATGGGGTGGCTGGAGGAGGAGTGGCTGGAGGAGGAGTGGCTGGAGGAGGAGTGGCTGGAGGAGGAGTGGCTGGAGGAGGAGTGTTAGAGTGGCTGGAAGAGGAGGGGCTGGAAGAGGACGGGCTGTAGCAGGGGTTGGAGGAGTGGCAGGAGGAGGGTTGGAGTGGCTGGAGGGCTGGAAGAGGAGGGTTAGGAGGTGGATTGGAGGAGGGGGAGTGGCTGGAGGAGGGAGGGTTGGGGGAGTGGTTGGAGGAGTGGCTGGAGGAGGGAGAGTTGGAGGAGTGGCTGGAGGAGGGAGGAGTGGCTGGAGGAGGGAGGGTTGGAGGAGTGGCTGGAGGAGGGAGGGTTGGAGGAGTGGCTGGAGGAGGGAGGGTTGGAGGAGTGGCTGGAGGAGGGAGGGTTGGAGGAGTGGCTGGAGGAGGGAGGGTTGGAGGAGGGAGGGTTGGAGGAGGGAGGGTTGGAGGAGTGGCTGGAGTAGGGAGGGTTGGAGGAGTGGCTGGAAGAGGGAGGGTTGGTGGAGTGGGTGGAGGAGGGAGGGTTGATGGGGTGGAGGAGGGAGGGTTGATGGGGTGGGTGGAGGAGGGAGGGTCGGAGGAGGAGTGGCTGGAGGAGGGAAGGTTGGAGGAGTGGCTGGAGGAGGGAGGGTTGATGGGGTGATGGAGGAGGGAGGGTCGATGGGGTGATGGAGGAGGGAGGGGTGGTCGGAGGAGGGGTGGCTGGAGGGGTGGCTGGAGGAGGGTGGGTCGGAGGAGGACTGGTTGGAGGAGGAGTGGCTGGAGGAGGGAGGGTTGGAGGAGTGGCTGGAGGAGGGAGGGTCGATGGGGTGATGGAGGATGGAGGAGGGAGGGTCGATGGGGTGATGGAGGAGGGAGGGTCGTGGGGTGATGGAGGAGGGAGGGTCGTGGGGTGATGGAGGAGGGAGGGCCGGAGGAGGAGTGGCTGGAGGAGGGAGGGTTGGAGGAGTGGCTGGAGGAGGGAGGGTTGGAGGAGTGGCTGGAGGAGGGAGGGTTGGAGGGGTAGGAGGGAGGGTTGGAGGGGTAGGAGGGAGGGTGGGAGGGGTGGGAGGAGGGAGGGTTGGAGGGGTGGGAGGAGGGAGGGTTGGAGGGGTGGCTGGAGGAGGGAGGGTTGGAGGAGGAGTGGCTGGAGGAGGGAGGGTTGGAGGAGGAGGGAGGGTTGGAGGAGGAGTGGCTGGAGGAGGGAGGGTTGGTGGAGTGGCTGGAGGAGGGAGGCCTGGAGGAGGAGTGGCTGGAGGAGGGAGGGTTAGTGGAGTGGCTGGAGGAGGGAGGGTTGGAGGAGGGAGGGTTGGAGGAGGAGTGGCTGGAGGAGGGAGGGGTGGAGGATGAGTGGCTGGAGGAGGCAGGGGTGGAGGAGGAGTGGCTGGAGGAGGGAGTGGTGGAGGAGGAGGGAGAGGTGGAGGAGGAGGAGTGGCTGGAGGAGGGAGGTGTGGAGAGGAGTGGCTGGAGGAGGGAGGGTTGGAGGAGGAGTGGCTGGAGGAGGGAGGGGTGGGAGGAGGAGTGGCTGGAGGAAGAGTGGCTGGAGGAGGGAGGGGTGGAGGAGGAGGGAGGAGGGGTGGAGGAGGAGGGAGGAGTGGCTGGAGGAGGGAGGGCTGGAGGAGGAGTGGCTGGAGGAGGGAGGGCTGGAGGAGGAGTGGCTGGAGGAGGGAGGGCTGGAGGAGGAGTGGCTGGAGGAGGGAGGGTTGGTGGAGTGGCTGGAGGAGGGAGGGTTGGTGGAGTGGCTGGAGGAGGGAGGGTTGGTGGAGTGGCTGGAGGAGGGAGGGTTGGTGGAGTGGCTGGATGAGGGAGGGGTGGGAGGAGGAGTGGCTGGAGGAGGAGTGGCTGGAGGAGGGAGGAGTGGCTGGAGGAGGGAGGGGTGGAGGAGGAGGGAGGGGTGGAGGAGGAGGGAGGAGTGGCTGGAGGAGGGAGGAGTGGCTGGAGGAGGGAGGGTTGGAGGAGTGGCTGGAGGAATGAGGGTTGGAGGAGTGGCTGGAGGAGGGAGGGTTGGAGGAGTGGCTGGAGGAGGGAGGGTTGGAGGAGTGGCTGGAGGAGGGAGGGTTGGAGGAGTGGCTGGAGGAGGGAGGGTTGGAGGAGGGAGGGTTGGAGGAGGGAGGGTTGGAGGAGTGGCTGGAGTAGGGAGGGTTGGAGGAGTGGCTGGAAGAGGGAGGGTTGGTGGAGTGGGCGGAGGAGGGAGGGTTGATGGGGTGGAGGAGGGAGGGTTGATGGGGTGGAGGAGGGAAGGTTGGAGGAGTGGCTGGAGGAGGGAGGGTTGATGGGGTGATGGAGGAGGGAGGGTCGATGGGGTGATGGAGGAGGGAGGGGTGGTCGGAGGAGGGGTGGCTGGAGGGGTGGCTGGAGGAGGGTGGGTCGGAGGAGGACTGGTTGGAGGAGGAGTGGCTGGAGGAGGGAGGGTTGGAGGAGTGGCTGGAGGAGGGAGGGTCGATGGGGTGATGGAGGAGGGAGGGTCGATGGGGTGATGGAGGAGGGAGGGTCGATGGGGTGATGGAGGAGGGAGGGTCGATGGGGTGATGGAGGAGGGAGGGTCGTGGGGTGATGGAGGAGGGAGGGCCGGAGTGGCTGGAGGAGGGAGGGTTGGAGTGGCTGGAGGAGGGAGGGTTGGAGTGGCTGGAGGAGGGAGGGTTGGAGGGGTGGGAGGAGGGAGGGTTGGAGGGGTGGGAGGAGGGAGGGTTGGAGGGGTGGCTGGAGGAGGGAGGGTTGGAGGGGTGGCTGGAGGAGGGAGGGGTGGCTGGAGGAGGGAGGGTTGGAGGAGGAGTGGCTGGAGGAGGGAGGGCTGGAGGAGGAGTGGCTGGAGGAGGGAGGATTGGTGGAGTGGCTGGAGGAGGGAGGGTTGGAGGAGGAGTGGCTGGAGGAGGGAGGGTTGGTGGAGTGGCTGGAGGAGGGAGGGTTGGTGGAGTGGCTGGATGAGGGAGGGGTGGGAGGAGGAGTGGCTGGAGGAGGAGTGGCTGGAGGAGGGAGGAGTGGCTGGAGGAGGGAGGGGTGGAGGAGGAGGGAGGGGTGGAGGAGGAGGGAGGAGTGGCTGGAGGAGGGAGGAGTGGCTGGAGGAGGGAGGGTTGGAGGAGTGGCTGGAGGAGGGAGGTTTGGAGGAGTGGCTGGAGGAGGGAGGGTTGGAGGAGTGGCTGGAGGAGGGAGGGTTGGAGGAGTGGCTGGAGGAGGGAGGGTTGGAGGAGTGGCTGGAGGAGGGAGGGTTTGGAGGAGGGAGAGTTGGAGGAGGGAGGGTTGGAGGAGTGGCTGGAGTAGGGAGGGTTGGAGGAGTGGCTGGAAGAGGGAGGGTTGGTGGAGTGGGTGGAGGAGGGAGGGTTGATGGGGTGGAGGAGGGAGGGTTGATGGGGTGGAGGAGGGAGGGTTGATGGGGTGGGTGGAGGAGGGAGGGTCGGAGGAGGAGTGGGTGGAGGAGGGAAGGTTGGAGGAGTGGCTGGAGGAGGGAGGGTTGATGGGGGTGATGGAGGAGGGAGGGTCGATGGGGGTGATGGAGGAGGGAGGGGTGGTCGGAGGAGGGGTGGCTGGAGGGGTGGCTGGAGGAGGGTGGGTCGGAGGAGGACTGGTTGGAGGAGGAGTGGCTGGAGGAGGGAGGGTTGGAGGAGTGGCTGGAGGAGGGAGGGTCGATGGGGTGATGGAGGAGGGAGGGTCGATGGGGTGATGGAGGAGGGAGGGTCGATGGGGGTGATGGAGGAGGGAGGGTCGATGGGGTGATGGAGGAGGGAGGGTCGTGGGGTGATGGAGGAGGGAGGGCCGGAGTGGCTGGAGGAGGGAGGGTTGGAGTGGCTGGAGGAGGGAGGGTTGGAGTGGCTGGAGGAGGGAGGGTTGGAGGAGGGAGGGTTGGAGGGGTGGGAGGAGGGAGGGTTGGAGGGGTGGCTGGAGGAGGGAGGGTTGGAGGGGTGGCTGGAGGAGGGAGGGGTGGCTGGAGGAGGGAGGGTTGGAGGAGGAGTGGCTGGAGGAGGGAGGGCTGGAGGAGGAGTGGCTGGAGGAGGGAGGGTGGTGGAGTGGCTGGAGGAGGGAGGGTTGGAGGAGGAGTGGCTGGAGGAGGGAGGGGTGGAGGATGAGTGGCTGGAGGAGGGAGGGGTGGAGGAGGAGTGGCTGGAGGAGGGAGGGGTGGAGGAGGAGTGGCTGGAGGAGGGAGGGTTGGAGGAGGGAGGGTTGGAGGAGGAGTGGCTGGAGGAGGGGAGGGTTGGTGGAGTGGCTGGAGGAGGGAAGGGTGGCTGGAGGAGGGAAGGGTGGCTGGAGGAGGGAAGGGTGGCTGGAGGAGGGAGGGTTGGAGGAGGAGTGGCGGGAGGAGGGAGGGGTGGAGGAGGAGGGAGAGGTGGAGGAGGAGGAGTGGCTGGAGGAGGGAGGTGTGGAGAGGAGTGGCTGGAGGAGGGAGGGTTGGAGGAGGAGTGGCTGGAGGAGGGAGGGTTGGTGGAGTGGCTGGAGGAGGGAGGGGTGGGAGGAGGAGTGGCTGGAGGAAGAGTGGCAGGAGGAGGGAGGAGTGGCTGGAGGAGTGAGGGCTGGAGGAGGAGTGGCTGGAGGAGGGAGGGCTGGAGGAGGAGTGGCTGGAGGAGGGAGGGTTGGTGGAGTGGCTGGAGGAGGGAGGGTTGGTGGAGTGGCTGGAGGAGGGAGGGGTGGGAGGAGGAGTGGCTGGAGGAGGGAGGGGTGGAGGATGAGTGGCTGGAGGAGGGAGGGGTGGAGGAGGTGGCTGGAGGAGGGAGGGTTGGAGGAGGGAGGGTTGGAGGAGGGAGGGTTGGAGGAGGGAGGGTTGGAGGAGGAGTGGCTGGAGGAGGGAGGGTTGGTGGAGTGGCTGGAGGAGGGAAGGGTGGCTGGAGGAGGGAAGGGTGGCTGGAGGAGGGAAGGGTGGCTGGAGGAGGGAGGGTTGGAGGAGGAGTGGCTGGAGGAGGGAGGGGTGGAGGAGGAGGGAGAGGTGGAGGAGGAGGAGTGGCTGGAGGAGGGAGGTGTGGAGAGGAGGGCTGGAGGAGGGAGGGTTGGAGGAGGAGTGGCTGGAGGAGGGAGGGTTGGTGGAGTGGCTGGAGGAGGGAGGGGTGGGAGGAGGAGTGGCTGGAGGAAGAGTGGCAGGAGGAGGGAGGAGTGGCTGGAGGAGTGAGGGCTGGAGGAGGAGTGGCTGGAGGAGTGGCTGGAGGAGGGAGGGTTGGTGGAGTGGCTGGAGGAGGGAGGGTTGGTGGAGTGGGAGGAGGGAGTGGCTGGAGGAGGGAGGGTTGATGGGGTGGAGGAGGGAGGGTTGATGGGGTGGAGGAGGGAAGGTTGGAGGAGTGGCTGGAGGAGGGAGGGTGATGGGGTGATGGAGGAGGGAGGGTCGATGGGGTGATGGAGGAGGGAGGGGTGGTCGGAGGAGGGGTGGCTGGAGGGGTGGCTGGAGGAGGGTGGGTCGGAGGAGGACTGGTTGGAGGAGGAGTGGCTGGAGGAGGGAGGGTTGGAGGAGTGGCTGGAGGAGGGAGGGTCGATGGGGTGATGGAGGAGGGAGGGTCGATGGGGTGATGGAGGAGGGAGGGTCGATGGGGTGATGGAGGAGGGAGGGTCGATGGGGTGATGGAGGAGGGAGGGTCGTGGGGTGATGGAGGAGGGAGGGCCGGAGTGGCTGGAGGAGGGAGGGTTGGAGTTGCTGGAGGAGGGAGGGTTGGAGTGGCTGGAGGAGGGAGGGTTGGAGGGGTGGGAGGAGGGAGGGTTGGAGGGGTGGGAGGAGGGAGGGTTGGAGGGGTGGCTGGAGGAGGGAGGGTTGGAGGGGTGGCTGGAGGAGGGAGGGGTGGCTGGAGGAGGGAGGGTTGGAGGAGGAGTGGCTGGAGGAGGGAGGGCTGGAGGAGGAGTGGCTGGAGGAGGGAGGATTGGTGGAGTGGCTGGAGGAGGGAGGGTTGGAGGAGGAGTGGCTGGAGGAGGGAGGGTTGGTGGAGTGGCTGGAGGAGGGAGGGTTGGTGGAGTGGGAGGAGGGAGTGGCTGGAGGAGGGAGGGTTGATGGGGTGGAGGAGGGAGGGTTGATGGGGTGGAGGAGGGAAGGTTGGAGGAGTGGCTGGAGGAGGGAGGGTTGATGGGGTGATGGAGGAGGGAGGGTCGATGGGGTGATGGAGGAGGGAGGGGTGGTCGGAGGAGGGGTGGCTGGAGGGGTGGCTGGAGGAGGGTGGGTCGGAGGAGGACTGGTTGGAGGAGGAGTGGCTGGAGGAGGGAGGGTTGGAGGAGTGGCTGGAGGAGGGAGGGTCGATGGGGTGATGGAGGAGGGAGGGTCGATGGGGTGATGGAGGAGGGAGGGTCGATGGGGTGATGGAGGAGGGAGGGTCGATGGGGTGATGGAGGAGGGAGGGTCGTGGGGTGATGGAGGAGGGAGGGCCGGAGTGGCTGGAGGAGGGAGGGTTGGAGTGGCTGGAGGAGGGAGGGTTGGAGTGGCTGGAGGAGGGAGGGTTGGAGGAGGGAGGGTTGGAGGGGTGGGAGGAGGGAGGGTTGGAGGGGTGGCTGGAGGAGGGAGGGTTGGAGGGGTGGCTGGAGGAGGGAGGGGTGGCTGGAGGAGGGAGGGTTGGAGGAGGAGTGGCTGGAGGAGGGAGGGCTGGAGGAGGAGTGGCTGGAGGAGGGAGGGTTGGTGGAGTGGCTGGAGGAGGGAGGGTTGGAGGAGGAGTGGCTGGAGGAGGGAGGGGTGGAGGATGAGTGGCTGGAGGAGGGAGGGGTGGAGGAGGAGTGGCTGGAGGAGGGAGGGTTGGAGGAGGGAGGGTTGGAGGAGGAGTGGCTGGAGGAGGGAGGGTTGGTGGAGTGGCTGGAGGAGGGAAGGGTGGCTGGAGGAGGGAAGGGTGGCTGGAGGAGGGAAGGGTGGCTGGAGGAGGGAAGGGTGGCTGGAGGAGGGAGGGTTGGAGGAGGAGTGGCGGAGGAGGGAGGGGTGGAGGAGGAGGGAGAGGTGGAGGAGGAGGAGTGGCTGGAGGAGGGAGGTGTGGAGAGGAGTGGCTGGAGGAGGGAGGGTTGGAGGAGGAGTGGCTGGAGGAGGGAGGGTTGGTGGAGTGGCTGGAGGAGGGAGGGGTGGGAGGAGGAGTGGCTGGAGGAAGAGTGGCAGGAGGAGGGAGGAGTGGCTGGAGGAGTGAGGGCTGGAGGAGGAGTGGCTGGAGGAGGGAGGGCTGGAGGAGGAGTGGCTGGAGGAGGGAGGGTTGGTGGAGTGGCTGGAGGAGGGAGGGTTGGTGGAGTGGCTGGAGGAGGGAGGGGTGGGAGGAGGAGTGGCTGGAGGAGGGAGGGGTGGAGGATGAGTGGCTGGAGGAGGGAGGGGTGGAGGAGGTGGCTGGAGAAGGGAGGGTTGGAGGAGGGAGGGTTGGAGGAGGGAGGGTTGGAGGAGGGAGGGTTGGAGGAGGAGTGGCTGGAGGAGGGAGGGTTGGTGGAGTGGCTGGAGGAGGGAAGGGTGGCTGGAGGAGGGAAGGGTGGCTGGAGGAGGGAAGGGTGGCTGGAGGAGGGAAGGGTGGCTGGAGGAGGGAGGGTTGGAGGAGGAGTGGCTGGAGGAGGGAGGGGTGGAGGAGGAGGGAGAGGTGGAGGAGGAGGAGTGGCTGGAGGAGGGAGGTGTGGAGAGGAGTGGCTGGAGGAGGGAGGGTTGGAGGAGGAGTGGCTGGAGGAGGGAGGGTTGGTGGAGTGGCTGGAGGAGGGAGGGGTGGGAGGAGGAGTGGCTGGAGGAAGAGTGGCAGGAGGAGGGAGGAGTGGCTGGAGGAGTGAGGGCTGGAGGAGGAGTGGCTGGAGGAGTGGCTGGAGGAGGGAGGGTTGGTGGAGTGGCTGGAGGAGGGAGGGTTGGTGGAGTGGGAGGAGGGAGTGGCTGGAGGAGGGAGTGGCTGGAGGAGGGAGTGGCTGGAGGAGGGAGTGGCTGGAGGAGGGAGGGGTGGCTGGAGGAGGGAGGGGTGGCTGGAGGAGGGAGGGAGTGGCTGGAGGAGGGAGTGGCTGGAGGAGGGAGGGGTGGCTGGAGGAGGGAGGGTTGGAGGAGGGAGGGCTGGAGGAGGGAGGGGTGGCTGGAGGAGGGAGGGGTGGCTGGAGGAGGGAGTGGCTGGAGGAGGGAGGGGTGGCTGGAGGAGGGAGGGGTGGCTGGAGGAGTGGAGACGCATCCGCCATGGTTACCGTTGCTACGCGACGCCAGCGGCCTGCGGACAGCGGCCGCCCTCAGAAGCCTGGAGGTAGCAACGCCGAGCAGCCCCGCAGCTGGGAGCGACGCCCTGGGGGGAGGGAGAGTTTCAGTACTGGGCAGCTGTTGGCTGGGCCCAGCCAATGGAGGAGACGGACGAGCTGGTGACCCGCGGCCTGAGGCAGCAGTTCCAGGCCCTGCAGGAGCAGCAGGAGCAGAGGCGGAGGGAGAGGATGGCGCTGGGCGGCTGCAGGAGGGAGCTGGACACCGACACCCCCGGGCAGCTGGAGGAGGACCTCCAGCTGCAGCTGGTGGCTGCCCAGACCAACAGCAGCACCGACATCAGCAAGAGGTAAATACCGGGTGGGGGCTGAGCCTTACCTCAGGGGGGAACACTGCTCACATTTGGGTTTATTGTCACTGGTACCCAGGTGCAGTGGAAAGTATTGTTCTGTGTACAGTCCAGGCAGATCATTCCAGACATTAAAAACAGAGGAGATACCATAAATACAGCACGGTAACATAGTGCTTAGCACTGTTGCTTCACAGCACCAAGGTCCCAGGTTCAATTCCTGGCTTGGGTCATTGTGCGGAGTCTGCACGTTCTCACCGTGTCTTTGTGGGTTTCCTCCGGGTGCTCCGGTTTCCTCCCACAAGTCCCGAAAGACGTGCTGTTAAGTAATTGGGACATTCTGAATTCTCCCTCCGTGTACCCGAACAGGGGCTGGAGTGTGGCGGTTCGGGGTTTTTCACAGTAAGTTCCTTACAGTGTTAATTGTGACATTAATAAAGTTTATTATTATTAATACACAATGTAAATACATGGACACAGACACAGAGCGTAGTGCCACTCAGTAGAGAAGATGTGAGAAGAGATCAGACCAGTTCACAGTGCGTAAGCTGGGTGGGAGGGGTATTTGATTCTGCTGCTTGCTTCCCCAAGGCAGCGGAAGACATAGAGTCAATGGATGGGAGGTGGGTTCGCCTGGTGGACTGGGCTGTCTTCACGACTTTCTAGTTTATTACAAAGCCGGGCAGGCGGCGGTGTCCTGCTATTCTCACTGGACCGGTGATCCATAAACCCAGGATCATGCCTGGGGCAGGTGGTGAGATTTGAATTCTTCCATAGAAACTACAGAGCAGAAGGAGGCTATTTGGCCCATCAGGTCTGCATGACGCTCTACGTAGGCGTACTCTCCTGCCTTATCCCTGTAACCACACCCAACCTGCACATCCCTTGCAACTATGGTGCAATGTAGCATGTCCAATGTAGCATGCTAACCTGTACTACTTTGGACTTTGGGAGGAAACAAGAGCACCCGGACGAAACCCACGCAGAGAAGCGGAGAACTTGCAAACTCCACACTGTCACCCAAGGCTGGAATTAAACTTGGGTCCCTGGCGCTGTGAGGCAGTAGTGCTAGCTACCGTGCTGCCCCTTCAATAAAAATCAAGGATTAAAAATCTAATGATGACATTCACAAATGTCCTTTAGGGAAAATCATCTTGCCATCTTTACCAGGTCAGGTCTACATGTGATTTCGCATCCACGGCCCTCTGAAATGGCCTGGCAAGCCACGCAGTTCAAGGGCAATTAGGGATGGGTAGTAAATGTGGGCCGAGCCCGCGCTACCCACATCCCATGAATGAATTTAGAATAATAAGGTTCTGGGTTGAGTCACAGTCCAGGGATTGAGCACAAAAACCCAACTCCAGTAGAGTGCTGCACTGTCAGAGGAGCTGTCTTTTGGATGAAGTGTTAAACCAAGAGTATGAAACACTGGTCTGGCTTATTGCATCCAAATCTGAGTGCCACACTTAGTAAAGATGTGAAATCACTAAAGAGGGTGCAGGGAAGATTTGTGAGAATGGTTCCAGGGATGAGGGTTTCATAGATTGGAGAAGTTGAGACTGTTTTCCTTGGAGAAGAGAGGGCTGATAGGAGATTGGATGGAGATATTGTCACAAGTAGACTTACATTAACACTGCAATGAAGTTACTGTGAAAAGCCCCTAGTCGCCCACACTCCGGCGCCTGTTCGGGTACACAGCGGGAGAGTTCAGAATGTCCAAATGACCTAACAGCACGTCTTTCGGGACTTGTGGGAGGAAACCAGGGCACCTGGAGGAAACCCACGCAGACACGGGGAGAACGTACAGACTCCACAGACAGTGACACAAGCCGAGAATCGAACCTGGGTCTCAAAGCTGTGAAGCAATAGTGCTACCCACTGTGCTACCGTGCTCAAAATCGTGAGTGCTCTGGACTGAGTAGATCGGAAAACTGTTCCATTTGGTGGAAGGAGCAAGAACCGGAGGGCTCCGATTCAAGGCAGTTGGCAAAAAAAGTGTTGGGGACAAGAGGAAAAACATTTTCACGCAGCAAATGGCTAGGATCTGAAACGCATTGGCTGATATTGTGGTGGAGCAGGATCAGTTGAGACTGTTAAAAAAGGAATTGGATCATTACCTGAAAAGGGAAAATGTGCATGGAAAGGAGAAAATGGCATGGCAGTGGCATTGGGTAAGTTGTTCCTTCATCGGGCCAGCACAGCCACAATGGGCCAAATGGCCACCTTTCTATGATTCTCTGACCTGTCAGTTTGCTCATGTGGATGTCAAAGATCCTATACGATAATTTTGAAGAAGAGTTAAGGGAGTTCACGTGGCCTGGGCAATATTTAGTTCTCAATAACTAAACAGATCATTTGTTGTTTATGGGAGATGGTTGTGTGAAAACCAGCTGCCCCATTTCTTACAATACAATAGTGGCGACACTTCAAAAAGTACTTCATTGGCTGTAAATGGTTCTGAAAGTGTGATATAAATCCAAGTCTTTTGTTCTGCTCCTCTTACTAAAAATGTGCGAGAGGAGCCATATGCCCTCTACTGGCGCTTCATCGGCACTTTGTCAGTTGTTTTTGTCTCTGGGAATTTCACCTGACAAGGCCCCACTTTGAGCTCGTCAACAGGAACAGCTCTTTGCATTTTGAACGGCAACCCCGATCTCTACACGGACCCCGTTTCAGCCCCATCACTTTCTGGACCCCACTTTACCCCCCCCCCAACCTTGCCGAGGCCCCTGGGAACCCTCTACTCCAATGGGCAGGGCAGTTCTGGGCCTGAACCCTGGCAGTGCCAATCTGGATGTCGGCACTGCCAGTATGCCAGGCAGACAGTGCCAAGGTGTCCAGGTGCCATGGGGAGTGCCAGAGTAATACCTTGCCCTATCCTCAACCACCCGGGGTCTCTAATGTTCTGCAAGACTCCCCGAGTTGCCGGCATGCCTGGGCCACGTTTTTGGGGACCCCTATTAAATGGCACGTTGGCGAGGTCTCGCAGACGTGAGCGTTGACTTCCAGGTGCCGATTGGCTCATTTGAATATGCAGACCTGGATCATGTCCAGCCAGGGCGTGATCCAGAGCGCGCCAGGCGGAGCGAATTGGGTGACTCACGTTCAGTCCCGATTTGGGCTCTCACACGACTCGCCCATTGCAGCCAGATCCGGACACAGCGCAGTCGCTCTTGCTCTTTGTTCCAAGGGGCGGGACACTTTCACCAGGCGCGTGCGGTTGGTAGAAGCGCGGCTTGCACTCCGCACAGACCTGGCAGTCTCTGGTGACTGTCCGTACTTCCTCGACGGAGTAGGGCAGGTAGCGGGCTTTGACGAGGTGGTACAACCGAGTGACCCCCGGATGGCAAAGGCTGTCGTGCAGGGCACGGAACTGGTTCACTTGTGCGCTGGCACATGTACCTCGGGAGAGGGCGTCTGGGGGCTCGTTGAGCTTGCCGGGGCGATATAAGATCTCGTAATTATAGGTGGAGAGCTCGATTCTCCACCGCAAGATTTTGTCGTTTTTGATCTTGCCCCGCTGCGTGTTGTTAAACATGAAGGCTACCGACTGTTGGTCAGTGAGGAGAGTGAACCTCCTGCCGGCCAGGTAATGCCTCCAGTGCCGCACCGCCTCAACGAAAGCCTGGGCATCCTTTTCAACAGACGAATGTCGAATTTCGGAGGCATGGAGGGTGCGGGAAAAGAATGCCACGGGTCTGCCTGCCTGGTTTAGAGTGGTGGCAAGGGCGACATCTGAAGCGTCGCTCTCTACTTGGAAGGGCACTGTCTCGTCTACTGCGTGCATCCCGGCCTTGGCTATGTCTGAGCGAATACGGGCGAAGGACTGTTGTGCCTCGGCCGTGAGGGGAAATTGCGTGGACTGGATCAGTGGGCGGGCCTTGTCCGCGTATTGTGAGACCCACTGGGCGTAGTAAGAAAAGAATCCGAGGCATCTTTTGAGAGCCTTGGGGCAGTGGGGGAAGGGAAGCTCCATGAGGGGGCGCATGCGGTCGGGATCGGGCCCCAGTAGTCCGTTTTGGACTACGTAGCCGAGGATGGCTAAGCGGTCTGTGCTGAATACGCACTTCTCCTTGTTATAAGTGAGGTTGAGGAGAGATGCGGTGTGGAGAAATTTGGCAAGGTTGGCGTCATGGTCCTGCTGGTCGTGGCCGCAGATGGTGACATTGTCTAAGTACGGAAACGTGGCCCGCAGTCCGTACCAGTCAACCATTCGGTCCATTTCTCGTTGAAATACCGAGACCCCGTTAGTGACGCCAAAGGGATCCCTAAGAAATTGATAGAGTCGACCGTCCGCCTCGAAGGCAGTGTAGGGACGGTCCGATTTACGGATGGGGAGCTGGTGGTAGGCGGATTTCAGGTCAATTGTTGAGAAGACCCGGCACTGCGCAATCTGGTTGACCATATCAGATATGCGAGGGAGGGGGTACGCGTCAAGCTGCGTGTACCGGTTGATGGTCTGGCTGTAGTCCACGACCATCCTGTGTTTCTCCCCAGTTTTAACCACCACCATTTGGGCTCTCCAGGGGCTATTGCTGGCCTCGATAATACGCTCCCGAAGCAGCCGCTGGACCTCGGACCTGATGAAGGTCTTGTCCTGGGTGCTGTACCGTCTGCTCCTGGTGGCGACGGGCTTGCAATCTGCAGTCAGATTGGCAAAGAGAGAGGGAGGGTCAACCTTGAGGGTCGTGAGGCCTCAAACGGTGAGTGGAGGTAGGGGTCCGCCGAATTTGAGGGTGAGGCTCTGGAGGTTACATTGGAAGTCCAGGCCCAGTAAAAGTGTCGCACAGAGGTTGGGGAGGACGTACAGGCGGAAACGGCTGAATTCAACGCCTTGTATGGTGAGTTTGACCAGACAGAAACCCCGGATCGGGACAGAGTGGGATCCGGAGGCCAGGGAGATCCGCTGTCTGGCGGGATGGACCGCGAGGGAGCAGCGCCTTACCATGTCCGGATGGATGAAGCTATCAGTGCTCCCGGTGTCAAGTAGGCAGTAGGTCGCGTGGCCGTTGATGAGCACCGCCGTTGAAGCGGCAGCCAGGTTGCGAGGACGGGATTGGTCGAGCGTCATGGAGGCGAGTAGCGGGCGATCGTCTGAAGAGCCCGATGAGTAGCGGCAGCGACCCGGGTCCCGTGGTCCAGTCCCGAGGGGAGGACAAAATGGCGGCATCCGAAGTACCTGCGGGGAAGAAGATGGCGGCGCCCATGCAGCGCACGTTGTGGGGGCGGGGCAAGATGGCGGCGACCATGGAGCGTACGTTGCGGGGGCGGCGAAAGATGGCGGCGCCCACTGATCGCATTTGGACCTGGGGGAGGAAGATGGCGGCGCCCATGGTGCGCATATTGCGGAGGCGGCGAAAAATGGCGGCGCCCACGGATCACACGTGGACCTGGGGGGAGAAGATGGCGGCACCCACTGGTCGCACGTGGCCCCGGGAGCAGCGGACGGCGGGGCCCATTGCGCGATCGGCTGAGGAAAGGGGGAGAAGTCGGGCGCGATAGCGGCAACTGCGCGGGCCTGACACACCGCTGCAAAGTGGCCTTTCTTGCCACAGGATTTACCGGTCGCGGCGCGGGCCGGGCAGCGCTGGCGGGGGTGCTTCTGCTGGCCGCAGAAGTTGCAGCGGGAACCCCCAGGGTGCGAGGTGTGGCGAGCAGCGCAGGCATATTGCGCGGAAGCGGCCCCAGTCGGGGGGGGTCGGTTGCGGGGTCCACGAGGGGTAGGATGGGTGGGCCGCGCGGCGGGCGGGGTAGGATTGTACGTTATGTGAAGCGACCGTCATGGAGAGCGCTAAAGTCTTTGTTGCCGCTCGATCGAGCGCGGCCCCTTCCAGCAGTCGTTGCCGGATGGGGTCTGATGCAATCCCCGTCACAAAGGCATCTCGCATGAGGAGATTGGAATGTTCCGTGGCCGTGATGACCTGCCACTCGCAATCCCGTACTAGAGGGATAAGGGCCCGCCAGAAGTCCTCAATCGACTCACCCGGTTGCTGGACGCGAGTGGCGAGTACATGCCTCGCAAACAGAGTGTTCGTCGACTGGACGTAATTTTCTTTGAGAAGTTCCATGGCGCATGCGTAGTTCGGCGCGTCCTGTATCAGCGGGAACATGCTGGAGCTCAACCTTCAGTAGAGTAGCTGAATTTTCTGAGCTTCCGATGGTGTATGGTCCGCTGAGGTGATGTAGGCCTCGAAGCAAGCCAGCCAGTGGTTAAAGTCTTTTCTGGCGTTCGGCGATTGCGGATCCAGCTGCAAGCAGTCGGGTTTACTTCTGATGTCCATGATGCGGAAAATCTCATGGTAATAAATTGATGCGCTAACAATTGCACACAAAGACTCGAATCGGTACAAGAGAGGCTTTATTACCGTGAGATGTTATTCCTTCGACTGCAGCTGTAGAATGGCAGCTCAGGAGAACTCATGAATATTTATGCTGCTCCCTGTGGGCGGAGCTAGCCGGCAGGGGCTTACCGGCAAACCTGTAATAGCAGGTACTGCTGTACATCCCCTAATAGAGGACACACATATATATACAGCGGTGGATCACCACACAGCTCCATCAGTACATGTAGTTCAAATTACTTCTAGTCTCTGTGAACAATGGATAAGAGTAATTCTAGTGATGATTAAATGTGCTGATGGTATTAAGCTGTGAAGTTACTGGAAAGGGACATTTTGAAGCACTGCTAGGTAAACAGATTTTTAACCCAGTGTATTTGGGCAAGTGACCAAAAATTTGGTCAGTGAGATAGATTGTAAGGAGTGGAGTGTAAGGAGAGAGAGAAAGGCAGCAAAGTTCATGGAGGCAATTCCAGAGCTTATGGCCTCAGCAGCTTAATAACATGGCTGTCAGCAGTGGGTGGGGAGGCAATTGGAGATGCTCAAGAGACCATAATTGGAGGAGCACAGAGACCTTGGCGGGTTGGGGGGCTGGAGTAGGAGTAAAACCATGGAGAGAATTGACTACCGTGATCAGAGATTTAAATCCTAGAGCTGCCCTCAAAGCAGGGGCGAAAATCGTTCCTTCTTACGAAAGCGGTACTGAAGATGCTGCAAATCTGAAAGAGAAAATGGTGGAATTACTCAGCAGGTCAGGCAGCAAATGGGGAGAGAGCGAGAGAAACGGGTAATGTTTCAGATGCGGACCCTCGGTCAGAACAAGAGAAAGTATTCATTATGAGGTCATGAGGAAAGGTTCACGTGTGCTTTCCCCACAGCTGCTGCTGGGTGCTTCCAGTACTTTCTGGGGGTTTTCATATACCCAAACGTCTGCGTGTCATTTGTTTTTGTTTCATCTGAATATTCTGACCCCCTTTTGAGTAGAACTAACTGATCAAATAGCTATTTTGAGAAATTGTAATGCTTCAATTTGTCCAGCAGGTGACGCTCCGGGTACATTGTACAGGGCAGCATGCCCAAACCAGCTAGGTCTCTGTGACATCCCTGACAGCACCGTGCAATGTTGTTAACTGGCCGTCAGAGTAAGAGGTTCCCGCAAAGCTGAACATAGAAATGTCTTTATGGAAAGCAGCTTGGTTGTTAACACTGTCCGTTTAAGATTCTGGGATATGGGTGACCCTGCTTTTGTTGTCGGGGTGAATTTTATCAGATTCTCCTAAATAAGCTAATTGGAAAGTTTGTACATAGCGAACGATTTGGGGTATTCGTGTATGAATGGCAGACATGACCATTGTAATTCTCTCTTGGCAGGCCTTCTAACCTGTGTAAACCTGAGTGCATCCTGAGTCCTGCTGCCCCTCTACTAACTCACTGCTTAAAACGTGTGTGTCCAGCCAAGTATTTGGTCACCTGTCCTGATATCTCCCGGGTTTAACTCAGTGTCGGTTTTTGTCTGATAACATTCCTGTGACATGCCTTGGGACACTTTGTTATGCTAAAGTCATAATATAAAGCTAGCTTGGTCAAAGAGGCATCTAAGGGTGGGGGACATCTTCAAGTAGGAGCGTGAGGTAGGGAGAGGAAAAGGTTTAGGGAGGGAATGTTGCTGCTTTGCTAAATTTCATTCAGCGCTATTTTTAACTCGGGCGTTGGTTACTGCATTGAGTAGTGCAGAAGGGGATTTAGTATAAATTCAGTATAAGCAATTGCGCAGGAAAAGCACCGATTGGAAGTTATACCCCTTGGTCTTTGTTCGATACTGATGCACTATCAATTATGAGAAGACGAGAGTAGAATTTAATCGAGGCTTTATTACACTGAGATGTGTGGCCTCCTACAGCAGCTGACGAAATGGCTGCTGTACGGGGAGCACACATATTTATACTACGCCTACTGGGCGGAGCCAGCAGGCAGGGATCTACCCCCGTACCTGTAGTACAGGGGCCTTACCGTAAAACACATATATATATATACAGTATATACATCAGTGGTGACTACCACATTCACCCCCTGTTAAAAATGAGTCCAGCTGGGGTGGTGAACTATATACAGAAAGTTATGTTTAAAATCACAGTGAATATTACAAATTCAGGCAGTCTGGTGCCTTGATCTGTCGTTCAGAGGTGCCGACTCCGGCGGCAGCTTGGTCTTTGGTGACTCCGGGAGCGTGTCGAAATCCTCTTCATGCCCAGGTGGGAGAAAGGGGAGGACAGACTGTCCCAGAGCGGGGGCTGCGGTGGGGTACGCCGGGGAAAGAGAGGGTGGCGCCAGGGCAGAGGGGCGGTGTGTGTGGAACCAGCTGGTGCCAGGTCCCTGAGGGAGACTGTGTCTTGGCGGCCGTCGGGGTACCCTACGTAAGTGTACTGTGGGTTGGCGTGGAGTAGCTGTACCCTCTCAACCAACAGGTCCGCCTTGTGGAGTCGCACATGTCTACGGAGAACGGGTCCTGGAGCTGCCAGCCACGTTGGGAATGGAGTGGAGTGCGTCGGGGAGGACCTCCTGCCAGCGGGAGGCCGGGAGATTTCTGGACCGTAGGGCCAGGTGGACGGCCCTCCAGACCGTCCCATTCTCCCGCTCCACCTGCCTGTTTCCCCTGGGGTTGTAGCTGGTCGTCCTGCTCGATGCAGTGCCCCTGTTGAGCAGGAACTGGCGCAGCTCATTGCTCATGAATGAGGATACCCGGTCGCTGTGGATGTAGGCGGGGAAGCCGAACAGAGCAAAGATGGTGTTGAGGGCTTTGATGATGGTGGCAGACGTCATATCGGGGCATGGGACGGCAAAGGTGAATCGGGAATATTCATCAACCACACTGAGGAAGTACGTGTTTTGGTCGGTGGAGAGGAGGGGCCCTTTGAAGTACATGCTGAGGCGTTCAACGGTGCAGGAGTCCTTCACCAGGCACGCACGGTCTGGCCGGTAGAAGTGCGGTTCACACTCCACGCAGACTTGCCAGTCTCTGGTGATCGCCCTGACTTCCTCGATGGAGTAGGGCAGATTGCGGGCCTTGATGAAATGGTAAAAACGGGTCACCCCTGGATGACAGATTGTCGTGCAGGGTACCGAGTCAGTCCACTTTGCACATGTATCTTGGGATAGGGCATCGGGGGCTCGGTGAGCTTACCGGGGCGATACAATATCGCGTAGTTGTAGGTGGAGAGCTCGATCCTCCACCTCAAGATTTTATCGTTTTTGATCTTACCCCGCTGTGTGTTATTAAACATGAAGGCAACCGACCGTTGGTCAGTGAGGAGAGTGAATCTCCTACCGGCTAGGTAATGCCTCCAATGCCACACAGCTTCAACGATGGCTTGGGCCTCCTTTTCGATAGAGGAGTGCCGAATTTCGGAGGCATGGAGGGTGTGGGAAAAGAATGCCACGGGTCTGCCTGCCTAATTGAGGGTGGCAGCCAGATCGACGTCTGATGCATCGCTCTCGACCTCGAAGCCGAGCGTCTCGTCGACTGCGTGCATCACGGCCTTGGCGATGTCGGCCTTGATACGGTTGAAGGCCTGGTGAGCCTCGGACGTCAGAGGAAAAACTGGATTGAATGAATGGGCGGGCCTTGTCCGCGTAGTTTGGGACCCACTGGGCGTAATACGAAAAGAACCCCAGGCATCGTTTTGAGGGCCTTGGGGCAGTGGGGAGGGGGAGTTCCATGAGGGGGCGCATACGATCGGGGTCGGGCCCCAGAACTCTGTTCTGGACCACAAGCTGAGGATGGCTAAGCGGTTCGTGCTGAACACGCACTTCTCCTTGTTATACGTGAGGTTGAGGAGAGTGGCGGTGTGGAGGAATTTGGAAAGGTTAGCTTTGTGGTCCTGCTGGTCGTGGCCGCAGATGGTGACATTGTCCAGGTACGGGAAAGTGGCCCGTAGTCCGTACCGGTCAACCATTCGGTCCATCTCCCGTTGGAAGACCGAGACCCCGTTGGTGACACTGAAGGGAACCCTAAGAAAGTGGTAAAGGTGGCCGTCTGCTTCGAACGCCGTGTATGGGCGGTCCGCCTTACGGATGGGGAGCTGGTGGTAGGCAGATTTGAAATGAAATGAAAATCGCTTATTGTCACGAGTAGGCTTCAATGAAGTTACTGTGAAAAGCCCCTCGTCGCCACATGCCGGCGCCTGTCCGGGGAGGCTGGTACGGGGATCGAACCGTGCTGCTGGCCTGCCTTGGTCTGCTTTAAAAGCCAGCGATTTAGCTCAGTGAGCTAAACCAGCCCCTAGTGAGCGAAACCAGCCCCTAGCTTCAATGAAGTTACTGTGAAAAGCCCCTAGTCGCCACATTCCGGCGCCTGTCCGAGAAGACCCAGTACTGTGCAATCTGATTGACCATATCAGATATGCATGGGAGGGGTTACGCGTTGAGCTGCGTGTACTGATTGATGGTCTGACTGTAGTCAACGACCATCCAGTTTTTCTCCCCAGTTTTGACCACTACCACTTGGGCTCTCCAGGGGCTGTTGCTGGCCTCGATGATACCTTCCCGGAGCAGCCGCTGGACTTCAGACCTGATGAAGGTCCTGTCCTGGGCGCTGTACCGTCTGCTCCTGGTGGCAACTAGTTTGCAATCCGGGGTTAGGTGTGCAAAAACGGAAGGCGGGTCGACCTTAAGGGTCGCGAGGCTGCAAACGGTAAGGGGTGGTAGGGGCTTGCCAAATTTCAGGGTTCGGCACTGGAGGTTGCACTGCAAGTCCAGCCCGAGTAGCAAGGTAGCGCAGAGGTTGGGGAGGATGTAGAGGCGGAAGCCGCTGAACTCCAAGCCCTGGATGGTGATGCAGTACCCCCAGACCGCCACGGAGTGGGATCCGGAGACCAGGGTGATTCTCTGGTTAGCGTGGTGTGCCTCGAGGGAGCGGCACCTTACCGTATCGGGGTGAATGAAGCTCTCAGTGCTCCCGGAGTCCAGCAGGCAGGAGATCTTGTGCCCGTTGACCTTCACTTTGTTGAAGCGGTCGCGAGGTTGTGTGGTCGAGACTGGTCAATCATGACCAAGGCAAGACGCGGCTGGTCATCGGCGGTTGCAGGTGATGAGCAGCCTGATGAGGTGCCCGACGGGCAGGGGTCCTGAGGCGGGTAAGATGGCGGCACCCACGGGCCGCACGTGTCCTGGGGCAGGCAAGATGGCGGCGCCCATTGGTTCTGAGAGGCAAGATGGCGGCGCCCACGGGCCGCATGTGGTCCGAGGAAGGGACGATGGCGGCGCCCACTAGCCGCACGTGGGGGATGCTGGGACAATAGCGGCGATTGAGCAGGCCTGGCACACTGCAGTGAAATGTCCCTTCTTGCCACAGGCCTTGCAGAGGGCGCTCCGCGCCGGGCAGCGCTGTCGGGGGTGTTTTGACTGCCCACAGAAGTAGCATTTAGACCCCCCTGGGTTGATTGGCTGCTGCGCAGCACAGGCGTGGGGTTGGCTGGGGACAGTCGCTGATGGGGGTCCATGATGGGGTGACCGTTGGAGGGATCCACGATGCACAGGGGGGGTGGGCCACGCGGTCCGGTGCATAGGCCTGAACGTTGCGGGAGGTGACCGTAAGTGAGAGCGCTAGTTTTTTGGTCGCCGCGAGGTCAAGCGTGGCCCTTTCCAGGAGGTGCTGGTGGATGTGGTCAGACCCTAGGCCCATAACGAACGCGTCTCTCATCAGGTTCGAGTGTTCAGTGGCTGAAACGGCCTGGCAGTCACAGTCTCTAACTAAGGCGAGCAGAGCACGACAGAAATCTTCCAAAGACTCACCGGGAAGTTGGCACCGCGTGAAGAGGAGATACCTGGCGTAGATTTTGTTAGTCCGCTGAGCGTAGTTTTCCTTCAGTAGCGCCATGGCTCTGCGTAGGTCGGCATGTCCTGGACGAGGGGAAAGGCGTAGGAGCTCAGCCGCGTGTACAGAATCTGGAGCTTCTGTGCTTCTGGGATTGCATCTGGCGCAGACCCAATGTACACTTCAAAACAGGCTAGCCAAAGGTCTAAGTCCTTTTTGGCGTTGTCTGCTTGAGGATGCAGCTGCAGGCAATCCGACTTGATGCGGAAGTCCACCTCTGAAAAATCTCAGTGTAATAAATTGATAATTATGAGAAGACGAGAGTAGAATGTAATCGAGGCTTTATTACACTGAGATGTTGGCCTCCTACAGCAGCTGGCGAAATGGCTGCTGTACGGGGAGCACACATATTCATACTCTGCCTACTGGGTGGAGCCAGCAGGCAGGGATCTACCCCCGTACCTGTAGTACAGGGGCCTTACCGTAAAACCCATATATACACAGTATAATACATCAGTGGTGACTACCACAGATACTTTACCCAATGTCTAAGTCTATGCATTTGCATTTTGTACTTATCGTATGTCCTATGATTTTCATCTATGGAACGATCTGTCTGGACTGTATGCAGAACAATACTTTCCACTGTACCTGGGTACATGTGACAAATCTAAATCTAATAAATGGGCCTGATAGGCCAAATAGCAGTCTTTTTCCATTATCTGCTTCCCTATGAACTTCAGGTGGCTGCTGTAGGTGCTCAACTCCTGAGAAGCTTGATGTCTTAATAACTGGATAGACCTGCTGGCCCCACTTTCTGTGTTCAGTGAATACAGGAGAGCTACTAGATTAATTTCCAATTTGAAGAACAAGATCAGCTGATAAAGTTGGGACTTCACCGAAATATAGGAATGATATGATTGAGATTTATGAAATGGAGAAGGCTTTAGATGTTTTTGAGTTGACAGGCAATTCCAGTTTAATAGCTTGGGGAGAGCCACAACACAATTTCAAGTTGTTTAATGCCAAAGGTAGGTTAGATGTGAGCTCTGGAACAGGCTGCCAATTCATACAGTGGCTCCCGGATTCCTTCAGGCGCGAGCTGGACCTGTTTCTGGCAGGAGTGAAGATCACCTTGTACAAAGGTAGGGATTGCAACGATCTGTCGGGGCCAGAGTGAGCTGCTGGACTAGTTACAATTCCCTAAGGAGGGTCCGAGAGGAATTTCTCAGATGTTTCTTCCCAAATCAACCTGGGTTTTTAATCTAGTTTTTTTTGCCTGTCCCTGTCGATCTCATGGCTTTGGCTGAGGTGTTATGACGCACAACACCTCCGGGAGGGACAGGCTAGATGGGGCAAAAAGGGTCTTCCCCTGCCCGTCATTGATTATATGTTTATAAGTAAGCCTTCTGTTTGAAACCTTGAACTTTCCAGCCTTCTGGAGAATGAGAACGAGCTGCTACAGGAGCAGATCCAGGAGCTGAGGGATGAGAATGGACGGCTTTACAAACTCCTCAATGAAAGGAATTTCGAAATCAAACACCTGAGGAAGAAAAGGGAAGAAGATCAACTTGCTCTCGCAGGTAAACGGCCACGGGAGGGGTGAGGGACGCGTGTGGTGATGTATTGATACATGTGAGGCTGTTTGAATGACCTTCAAAGGGAATGAAACCCCCAACATGGTGTGTAAGTTGAGATTCTTTTATATTAGCAGTTATCAGTAAAGATAGATTGCTAGAACTAGACAGATGGCATGCATTTCAACCTTGTTAAATTCACAAAATAGACAGAAAGTAACAGATGCCTGGGAGCAATTACAAGACAGCAATCTCAACATGTTCAGCAATCCATACATTTACAAGATAGAAAAAAGGAACTACACTCAAAGATAGACATTAACTATAAATGCAACTTTAATCATATTCCAGAAGCTAAAATGAGAATACGTTTAATTTCTTTTATCTTTATTATTGCTTTGTAAGAATATTTATTCCTGAATTGAAAGGGCAGGTTAGGCTACTTTTTTCTCCATTCTGTATTTTTGAATGATTTAAGGTTATGGGTTTGAAGAATAGTACAGCATGCATGGAAACCATTCAGCAGATTGAAACTGTGCTGACTATTTGGATGAGTAATCCAGCTAGTCTCTACTCCCCCTCCCATTCCACATTATCCCTGCAATATTGTTTCTCCTTCAAGCATTTATCCAAATTATTGTTGAAAACTATGATTGAATGTGTATCCGACACTCTATTCCTCTTTCCCTATCTCAATTTGAATCTGGCGCCAAGTGAAGGACAAAACCACACATCTCGAACAGCAATAATGTCAACAAGATTAAGCAACCACTCACATCAAATCATTATCACAGACAGCAAATCAGGAAGTAAAAGACACTGATTATCCTTCACATTTTAGTTAAACGATATATCTGGCAATAATGTAGAAGCTAAAATATAAACAAAACGTTGTTTAAAAAAATACTATTTTAAAAATGTATGGACGTATTTTGATCATAATGGAGAATTTGACATTCTGTAAATGACCAGAGAGATTTTTCAACAATGTGCCATTGAAAATTCCGGTATTCCTCGCCTAACAAGTTTTAATTTTTAAAGGTTTTTATGCAAAGATGACTAGCGTTAAAGGACACACTCTGGTCAGTTCAGTGATTTCTACTTGATTGCAAACTGTGTGAACTGTTGCGATCTGCTTGACACTCGTTCCTGTCTCCTTTCAAAGTTAGGAATGTTCTTCCTACAATTAAAGGCAACAATGATTGTGTACTAGCTTAGTGGAGCTTGTGTAATTTATGAGAGTGATATGTTCGGTAAATATTTACCCCTAAGCCAGCAGCTAAAAGCAGATGATGTGGTCGTTCCCAAGTTGCTGCCTGTAGGATGTTTCTGTGCACAAATTGGCTGCTCCACTTCCTACAACGCTAATTTGAAAGTGCGTCAGCGACCCTACGCTCTGGAATTCCCTCCCATGACCGCTGGAGCTCTCAACTTCTCTTTCCACTTTAAAGGTGCTCCTTAAAACCTCCCTCTTTGGCGCAGTGGTTAGCACTGCTGCCTCACGGCGCCGAGGTCCCAGGTTCGATCCCAGCTCTGGGTCACTGTCCGTGTGGAGTTTGCACATTTTCCCCGTGTTTGCGTGGGTTCTGCCCCCACAACCCAAAGATGTGCAGGTTAGGTGGATTGGCCACGCTAAATCAATTGGAAAAATGAATTGGGTACTCTAAATTTAAAACATAACCTCTCTCTTTGATCATGCTTTTGATCATCCATCCTGATGTATCCTCTCATGGCTCTATGTTTTTGTTGATAGTGCTCTCGTTGAGCACCTTGGGATGTTTTACAATGTCAAATATGCTAAGTAAATGTAAATTGTTGTAAAACATTTCAGGATATCCTAGTTATTTTTACTGTGGGGTTTTATATTGAAAGCATACAAATAGGAGTAGGCTTTTCAGCCCCGATGAGCCCGTTCTGCCATTCACCGAGGTCATTGGCACTCTATATCTTGACTTCATCCACCCCTTTTAGTTGCGAAACCATTTGCCTAAGAAAAATGTACCCAGGATCTCTTGAAAGCCAAAGTGAAGGGAACAATGCATAGACCGGGGAGGGTTAGTAAACGTGGCCTTCTACCTCCTGTTAATGAAATAGAAACACTCTTTGTCGGCTGTTCTACTGGCTAAAGTGTGTGAATGTGTTGCAGGAACAGCTGGCATAGCAGGCGATGTGGCTGCAACCAAAATCGTGGAGCTGTCAAAGAGAAACCGTGAGCTGAATGTGGAGAATGAGAGCCTGAAATCCAAAGTCAAGCAACTGGGTAACACGTTACAGGAGCTGAAAAAGGAGGTGTGGTTTCAGCCCAGTCGTAGACTCTCAGAGGCACAATGAGGAGTTGGCAACGGTCATATTCAATCTTTCACCCTCGTATCAACGTAGGGGTCTATAAAATAATGAGGAGCATAGATAAGATAGATAGTTGACATCTTTTCCCAAAGGTAGAGGAGTCTAGAACTGGAGGGCATTGGTTTAAGGTGAGAGGGGAGAGATACAAAAGAGACCAGAGGGGAAATTTCTTCACACAGAGGGTGGGGAGCATATGGAATGAGCTGCCAGGGGCAGTGGTAGAGGCGGGTACGATTTCGCCTTTAAAAAAAGTAGTTAGACAGTTACATGGGCAGGGTGGGTACAGAGGGATATGGGCCAAATGCGGGCATGTGGGACTAACTTAGTGATAGAAACTGGGCGGCATGGACAAGTTGGGCTGAAGGGCCTGTTCAATGCTGTAAACATCTATGACTCTACAGGGAGAAAGTGAACCTCTGACCTGACTGAGGTGGCAGATTGGCTGAGAAGTTTTTAGCCATCGTAAATATGTTTTACCTACATAAACAAGTCATTCTACCTCGAGAAGCAATTCTTTATATGTGAATTGACTCTGGCCTGACAAGCAAAAGAGAGCATTGTAAGAATTGTGTGTTATCAGTTTGTGAGCCAGGCAGGTCTATGATACTCCAGGATAGACCTGCCATCCCTAATACGAAAATGTGAGGTCTTGCACTTTGGGAAAAAAGAATCCAAGCATAGACTACTTTCTAAACGGTGAGAAAATTCATAATGCCAAAGTACAAAGGGATCTGGGAGTGCTAGTCGAGGATTCCCTAAAGGTAAACATGCAGGTTGAATCTGTGATTAAGAAAGCGAATGCAATGTTGTCATTTATCTCAAGAGGGTTGGAATATAAAAGCAGCGATGTGCTACTGAGCCTTTATAAGGCTCTGGTTAGGCCCCATTTGGAGTACTGTGTCCAGTTTTGGGCCCCACATCTCAGGAAGGACATACTGGCACTGGAGCGTGTCCAGCGGAGATTCACACGGATGATCCCTGGAATGGCGGGTCTAACATATGATGAACGGCTGAGGATCCTGGGATTGTATTCATTGGAGTTTAGAAGGTTAAGGGGAGATCTAATAGAAACTTACAAGATAATACATGGCTTAGAAAGGGTGGACGCAAAGAAACTGTTTCCGTTAGGCGAGGAGACGAGGACCCGTGGGCACAGCCTTAGAATTAGAGGGGGTAAATTCAGAACAGAAATGCGGAGACATTTCTTCAGCCAGAGAGTGGTGGGCCTGTGGAATTCATTGCCGCGGAGTGCAGTGGAGGCGGGGACGCTAAATGGCTTCAAGGCAGAGATAGATAAATTCTTGATGTCGCGAGGAATTAAGGGCTACGGGGAGAATGCTGGTAGGTGGAGTTGAAATGCCCATCAGCCATGATTGAATGGCGGAGTGGACTCGATGGGCCGAATGGCCTTACTTCCACTCCTATGTCTTATGGTCTTATGGAATGTAGAGGGATTGACCTGTCACTGTGGGTTAGCAATCTATGACTCACCACTGCAAACGCCAAAGCCCTATAGATTTCTCAGTTACTTGAATTTAAAAAATAATTATCAAAGATTATCTGCTGAGTTTCTACTCCTATCGGGCACCCAATTGACCAAGAAAAGAACATTTCTTGCACCCTCGGTAGACCCGGTCATAAACTATGATGTTCAAAGTGCACCAGAAGTATTTCAACCTAAGTCAAATCATTAAATCTCCTGTGGCATTTGGATTTTATTAGTGCAAAGCGTCAGAAAGGGAGTGAGTTCTGTGATATCTCGGAGTCCAAGGCTATTTGGGGTTGGTTTAGCACAGTGGGCTAAATAGCTGGCCTGTAATGCAGAACAAGGCCAGCAGCGTGGGTTCATTCCCGTGCCCCGTTCCAGCCTCCCCGAACAGGCGCCGGAATGTGGCGGCTAGGGGCTTTTCACAGTAACTTCATTGAAGCCTACTCGTGACAATAAGCGATTATTATTATGTGGAATTTATACATTTATATAGTGGGGGTGCATTACAGTACCAAATTTATATTTGCAGTGGCTCTAACCTGAACAGTTGCTTGAAAGGCGCAATTTGAAACTTGGGATTCTGCTGGCCCGGCCTTTGCCAAAGGGCAATGGTGGAGCCATTACACGGTTGCCTATAGAAGCAGACTCACTGTCCGTAGCCACTATAAACACTGCACTCCTGATGCTGAAAATCATGCTGCTTTTGACAAGTGCTGTCAGCAAAATTTGTTACATAAGTGAAAAAATGAGAGCATAATGGCCTACTGTTTCTGTCATCATTTTGATATTTTGATTAATGGTTGTACCGTTTTGATGCTCTCAATAATGTAATGTTTGCTTTTTTAACCTCAGGCTACCCCATCGGGCAACCAACCAGTAAGCGCCAAAGAGGCATCTGGACAAACCAACAAAGAGTTATCACCTGGGATGCAAAACAGCTCACTGGTCAGTGGAAAATAATGAAAGAGTCGTCGTCCCCCCCCCCCCCCCCCCCTTCCACCGCCGCCGCCCTTTCTCTTTCTCACTCTTATCTTTCTCTGTCTGTCACTATCTCTCCTCTATCTTCAGTCATTTCTCTCGAGTTGCGCTTTCTGTTTCCTTCACTGTGCTGTCATCGTCTGTCTCTAGGGGCTGGTTTAGCTCACTGAGCTAAATCGCTGGCTTTTAAAGCAGACCAAGCAGGCCAGCAGCACGGTTCGATTCCCGTACCAGCCTCCCCAGACAGGCGCCGGAATGTGGCGACTAGGGGCTTTTCACAGTAACTTAATTGAAGCCTACTCGTGACAATAAGCGATTTTCATTTCATTTTCATTCCTCTTTCCTGCCTGCCTCAATCTTTCTTGTCAGTTATCTCTTTCTCTTCTGTTTCTTTTTTAAAAAATAATTTTTATTGGAATTTTTTACAGAAAATATAAAACATAACAACAAACAATGAACTGCAACAAAATAACCCATAATAACTGTAACACCCCCCAGACCGTATCGACGCATGTATCACATCCCCAAACCCCCCCCCCAACCCCAATGAACAACAAAAGAACTTAAAAATAAATTAAAATTAAATAAACAAACATAGTCATCGTCTCCCCCCACCTTTTTCCCTCCCCCCCGGGTTGCTGCTGCTACTGTCCCGTACCCTATCGTTGAGCCAGAAAGTCGAGGAAAGGTTGCCACCACCTAAAGAACCCTTGTACCGACCCTCTCAGGGCGAATTTGACCTCCTCTAGCTTAATGAAACCCGCCATGTCATTGATCCAGGTCTCCACGCTTGGGGGCCTCAGATCCTTCCATTGTAGCAAGATCCTTCGCCGGGCTACTAGGGACGCAAAGGCCAGCACACCGGCCTCTTTCGCCTCCTGCACTCCCGGCTCCACCCCAACCCCAAAAATCACGAGTCCCCATACTGGCTTGACCCTGGATCCCACCATCCTCGACACCGTCCTCGCCACCCCCTTCCAGAACTCCTCCAGTGCCGGGCATACCCAGAACATATGGGCATGGTTCGCTGGACTCCCCGAGCACCTGACACACCTGTCTTCAGCCCCAAAGAACCTACTCATCCTCGTCCCAGTCATGTGGGCCCGGTGCAGCACCTTGAATTGGATGAGGCTAAGCCGCGCACAAGAGGAGGAAGAATTAACCCTCTCCAGGGCATCAGCCCATGTCCCGTCTTCGATCTGTTCCCCCAGTTCCCCCTCCCACTTAGCTTTCAGCTCCTCTACTGACGCCTCCTCCGCCTCCTGCATAACCTTATAGATATCAGATATCAGATATCTTCCCCTCTCCGACCCAGACCCCCGAAAGCACCCTGTCACTCAACCCCCTCGCGGGAAGCGAAGGGAATCCCTCCACCTGCCGTGTAGCAAATGCCTTTGCCTGCAGATACCTGAACATGTTTCCCGGGGGGAGCCCAAATTTCTCCTCCAACTCCCCCAGGCTCGCAAACCTCCCATCAATAAACAGGTCCCTCAGCTGTCTGATGCCCGCTCTGTGCCAACCCTGAAATCCCCCATCAATGTTCCCCGGGACGAACCTATGGTTCCCCCTTAACGGAGCCTCCATCGAGCCCCCCACTTCTCCCCTATGTCTATGTCGCCTCCACTGCCCCCAAATCTTGAGGGTAGCCGCCACCACCGGACTCGTGGTATACCTCGTAGGAGGGAGCGGCCACGGCGCCGTTACCAGGGCCCCCAAGCTTGTATCTCCACAGGACGCCCTCTCCATCCGTTTCCATGCTGCCCCCTCCCCCTCCATTACCCACTTGCGCACCATCGACACATTGGCCGCCCAATAATGCCCCGAGAGATTGGGTAACGCCAGCCCCCCCCCCATCTCTACCCCGCTCCTCGGTGAAACAAAGCTCATGATGCTGCTAGTCACCCTTCTAAAAAAGGCCCTAGGGATAAAGATGGGCAAACACTGAAAAAGGAACAAGAACCTTGGGAGAACCGTCATTTTGACGGACTGCACTCTACCCGCCAACGATAGCGGCACCATGTCCCACCTTTTAAATTCCTCCTCCATCTGCTCCACCAGCCTGGTAAAATTAAGCTTATGGAGAGTCCCCCAACTCCTGGCCACCTGCACCCCCAGGTATCTGAAACTCTTCACTGCCCTCTTAAATGGGAGTCTCCCAATTCCCTCCTCCTGATTACCCGGGTGTACTACAAATACCTCGCTCTTGCCTAAATTTAACTTATAGCCCGAGAAGCCCCCAAATTCCGCTAACAGCTCCATCACCCCCGGCATTCCCCCTTCTGGATCCGCCACATACAATAGCAGGTCGTCCACATACAGCGATACCCGATGTTCCTCCCCACCCCGCACCAGACCCCTCCATCTCCCTGACTCCCTCAACGCCATAGCCAAAGGGACAGGGGGCACCCCTGCCTGGTCCCACGGTAGAGTCTAAAGTACTCCGATCTCCTTCCATTGGTAACTTTTCTCTTCTGTTTCATTCCCCTCTGTATCGGCAGCTGCCTTTTTGCTCTATTTCCCCAAGTTATTCCCCTGCCTTCCTCACTTAGTTATCGTGCCCAAGTTATATTTTTTTCTGTGTCCACATTCCCTTTGTCCGTCCTTAAATCTCAAGCTGTATGTCTTTCCCTCTCCACTGCCAGTTGTCTTTCTCTTTGTCAATTTCCACAGTGATACTCTCGCTCTGTTGCTCTACCATCAGCGGAAGCCTCACTCATATTACGTCTAGTGGTCAAGCTGGGAAAACCTCAGTGAAATTCACCCTCCTCCAGCCTATGTTCTCATTTCTCTCACCTTTTTTTGCTCTTCCCGTATAAATTTTCCCAACTGCTTGTCTTAATTTGAACAGCCTTTGGCGTTCACAGAATAATTTTTTAAAACTGCTGTTGCCCACAGTTTGTATTCTGGTACCGTGTAAAACATCACACAGATTTTGATTAGTTTTTTTAAAAATTCTGGTCATTGTTTTCAACAGTCTGACAGCTTTGATGCAAAAGTCCTTCAGGAAAAGCTTTCAGCTGCCAACCTAAAACTGGTTGAGTCTCGAAACCAAATACTGAGTGTCAAGCAAGAGTTGAAAATGGCACACAAGGTACACCATCTAAATAATAGTAAAATTAGTCAAATTTGATTTAAACTGGTTATAATAGAAGCTCACTGGTTGTGCACACTCCATAGGAATTAGCAGACTTGTTGTTTTATGCTAATCTGCCATATGGGAAACACACAGGATCAGGTGGAATTCCAGTTTTACATTCTGCCCAACATTGCTCTCTGTTGTCTTCAACTGAGGGTAAAATGAGGTGGTGTGTAGAACCAGGTTTGCACTTGATCCAATGAGATTTCTGAAGGGAACAGGGGAGCAGTTAGGTTAAAGTTTCTCCCGTTTATAATTTTTCATCTCCAATGTTAATGTTTCCAGTCATAGAATCCCTATAGTGCAGAAGGAGGCCATTCGGCCCATCGTCTTTGCGCGCCCCCCACCCATCCCGCTCTGTCCCCATAACCTAATCTGTACACTGAGGGGAAATTTATCATGGCCAATTCACCCAAGCTGCACATCTTTGGACTGTGGGACGAAACTGGAGCACCCGGAGGAAACCTGCACAGACACTGGGAGAAAGTGCAAACTCCACGTAGTCAGAATTGAACCCGGGTCCCTGGCGCTGTGAGGCAGCAGTGCTAACCACTGTGCCACCGTGTCACCCAGTCGATGACCTTTCATCAGAACAAGAAACGTTTAAATATATACAGGTCTCAAGCAAGTGTACAGAGGGAAAGGATGGGAGGAGAGGAAAGAATAGAAGGGAAGGTCTGTGATAGGGTAAAAGGCACAATAGATTAAATGGCAAAAAAGGATAATTGTGCAAGGCAAAGAGGATGATGATGTGAATAGTAGAGAAACAAAATATGGGTCTAGAGGAGTTGTAAATGGGGATATCAGAATTATAAGCAACAGCTGCTGACTGGAAAAAAATCGGGCCAGATATTATGATATGTGTTAAATCTCGAAGTCTGTTTAAAGAATTGAAAGGTGAGGTGCTGTCCACTAGCTTCAGTGAAACTGTGTAGGAGGCAGAGGACAGAGAAGTGGGAGTGGGGCGGAGAATTAAAATGTCAGGCGACCAGAAACCTGGGGTCACACTGGCAAACTGTACGTAGGGGTTCTGTAGAGTGGCCACCCAGCAAGCTGTAAAGATTTTTCTGTCTTTTCCAGGTATTGGTTAATGAAGTGGGAGAGGATGTGAACGTGCAACATTTGCTGAATAACAAGGGGTCATGGCGTGGCCGATCCCAGCAGATCCTCATCTTGCAGAAGAAGGTAAGGAATCCCGTATGGAAATAGTGGCTCATTTAAATATGCTGATCTGGATCACACCAAGTGAGGGCACGATCCAGATCGCAATGCCTCGCGAGATTTCGATTAATCTCGCGAGATGTTTCATGTATTGCAAATCTCGCGAGAGGCCTCACGAGATTCAACGGCTTCGTCCTGACACCATGTCGTGCCCTTAATTCCAGATTTTATTGGTTTTAATTTCACTACCTGCCATGGTGGGATTTGCATCCGGGCCCCTCGGAATTACTCGTCCAGTGACAATAAGGATAGGCAACAATCAGTAAGGATTGTTTGAATCCTTCAGTAAGGAAAGGCAATAACACCCCCTCCACGATCATCCTCAACACCGGTGCCCCACAAGGCTGTGTCCACAGCTCCCTACTATACTCCTTATACACCTTTGACTGTGTGGCCAAATTCTCCTCCAATTCGATTCTCAAATTTGTTGATGACACCACAGTAGTGGGTCGGATTTCAAGCAATGACGAGACAGTATAGGAATGAAATAGAGAATCTGGTGAACTGGTGCAATGACAATAATCTCTCCCTCAATGTCAACAAAACGAAGGAGATTATCATCGACTTCAGGAAGCGTAGTGGAGAACATGCCCCTGTCTACATCAATGGGAATGAAGTAGAAAGGGTCGAGAGCTTCATGTTTTTAGGTGTCCAGATCACCAACAGCCTGTCCTGGTCCCCCCATGCCGACACTATAGTTAAAAAAAGCCCACCAACGACTCTATTTTCTCAGAAGACTAAGGAAATTTGGCATGTCACCTATGATTCTCACCAACGTCTACAGATGCACCATAGAAAGCATTATTTCTGGTTGTATCACAGCTTGGTATGGATCCTGCTCTGCCCAAGACCGCAGGAAACTACAAAAGGTTGTGAATGTAGCCCAGTCCATCACACAAACCAGCCACTCATCCATTGACTCTGTCTACAATTCCCACTGACTCGAAAAGGCCTCCACACACCCCGGACATACTTTCTTCCACCTCTTTTCGTCAGGAAAAAGATACCAAAGTTTGAGGTCACGTACCAACTGACTCAAGAACAGCTTCATCCCTACTGCCATTAGACTTTTGAATGGACCTTCCTCGTATTAAGTTGATCTTTTCTCTGCACCTTGGTATAACTGTAACATTATGTTCTGCAGTCTCTCCTTCCTTCCCGATGTACGATATGCATTGTTTGTACAGCATGTAAGAAACAATATAGAACATAGAATATAGAACGATACAGCGCAGTACAGGCCCTTCGGCCCTCGATGTTGCACCGACATGGAAAAAAAACTAAAGGCCATCTAACCTACACTATGCCCTTATCATCCATATGCTTATCCAATAAACTTTTAAATGCCCTCAATGTTGGCGAGTTCACTACTGTTGCAGGTAGGGCATTCCACAGCCTCACCACTCTTTGCATAAAAAACCCACCTCTGACCTCTGTCCTATATCTATTACCCCTCAATTTAAGGCTATGTCCCCTCGTGCTAGCCACCTCCATCCGCGGGAGAAGGCTCTCGCTGTCCACCCTATCTAACCCTCTGATCATTTTGTATGCCTCTACAGTAGTCCCCCTTTATAACGCGGGTGTTGGGGTCCAAGACAGCCACCCGCGTTGCATCCGAGCCGCGGATATCCACAATGGGGGTTTTAAAAATCTATGCTAGCGCTTCCCATTGTGAGTCTACGGGGGGACGGGGGGAGAGGTCAGACCCCCATAGACTCACAATGGGAAGCGCTAGCATAGATTTTTAAATAAATTTAAAACCCCCATCGTGGATCTAATTAAAACAGTGTCAATTTCAGCAGCCAGCTCACTTTGATGCGGAGAGGGAAGCTGCTCTCTCACTGAAACAATCAGCCGGCCGCTGAAATTGACACTGCCCGCTGCTCTCTCCCTCCAATCCAACTTTTAAGTTTTAATGTTTCTGATTGGAGGGAGAGAGCGGCCGGCTCACTTTGATGCGGAGAGGGAAGCTGCTCTCTCACTGAAACAATCAGCCGGCCGCTGAAATTGACACTGCCGGCTGCTCTCTCCCTCCAATCAGAAACATTAAAACTTAAAAGTTGGATTGGAGGGAGAGAGCAGCCGGCAGTGTCAATTTCAGCGGCCAGCTGATTGTTTCAGTGAGAGAGCAGCTTCCCTCTCCGGATCAAAGTGAGCCGGCCGCTGAAATTGACACAACTGACAGTTGGGGTCCATAAGCACCCCCGCGGTATATCGCGAACCGCGGTATTGCGGAGCGCGGTATAACGGGGGACTACTGTATTAAGTCACCTCTTAACCTCCTTCTCTCTAACGAAAACAACCTCAAGTCCATCAGCCTTTCCTCATAAGATTTTCCCTCCATACCAGGCAACATCCTGGTAAATCTCCTCTGCACCCGTTCCAAAGCTTCCACGTCCTTCCTATAATGAGGCGACCAGAACTGTACGCAATACTCCAAATGCGGCCGTACTAGAGTTTTGTACAACTGCAACATGACCTCATGGCTCCGGAACTCAATCCCTCTACCAATAAAGGCCAAGACACCATAGGCCTTCTTCACAACCCTATCAACCTGGGTGGCAACTTTCAGGGATCTATGTACATGGACACTGAGATCCCTCTGCTCATCCACACTACCAAGAATTTTACCATTAGCCAAATATTCTGCATTCCTGTTATTCTTTCCAAAGTGAATCACCTCACACTTCTCCACATTAAACTCCATTTGCCACCTCTCAGCCCAGCTCTGCAGCTTATCTATGTCCCTCTGTAACCTGCAACATCCTTCCGCACTGTCTACAACTCCACCAACTTTAGTGTCGTCTTCAAATTTACTCACCCATCCTTCTGCGCCCTCCTCTAGGTCATTTATAAAAATGACAAACAGCAACGGCCCCAGAACAGATCCTTGTGGTACGCCACTCGTAACTGAACCCCATTCTGAACATTTCCCATCAACTACCACTCTCTGTCTTCTTTCAACTAGCCAATTTCTGATCCACATCTCTAAATCACCCTCAATCCCCAGCCTCCGTATTTTCTGCAATAGCCGACCGTGGGGAACCTTATCAAACGCTTTACTGAAATCCATATACACCACATCAACTGCTCTACCCTCGTCTACCTGTTCAGTCACCTTCTCAAAGAACTCGATAAGGTTTGTGAGGCATGACCTACCCTTCACAAAACCATGCTGACTATCCCTAATCATATTATTCCTTTTCACTGCGTACTTTTCACTTTTCACTGCGTACTAATACATGTGACAACAATAAATCAAATCAAATCAAAATACTACTCCGCCACTGCCTCCCCAACTATGTGGACTACCAAACCCAATACTATGAACTAGTCTACTTTGTAGATTGGACAACTGAATAAAACCACACATGTTAGATTTAAAAAGCCGATAATATAATCTGTAAGCAAGTAAAGGTTCCTACACTGCATGAACTCACAAAGGCTCCTGAGGCAGTACCTCCTATAGCCACGACCACTACCATCCAGAAGGACAAGGATAGCAGACACCTAGGAACACCACCACCTGAGCGTTCCCATCCAAGCCACAATTTGGAAATATATCGGCATTCCTTTATTGTCATGGGTCAGAATCCTAGACGGCACTGTGGATGTACCTACACCACATGGACTGCAGCGGTTCAAGAAGGTAGCTCAGCGCCACGTTCTCGAGAGTAATAAGGGGTGGGCACTGAGTGCTGGCCTAGCCAGCGAAGCCCACTTCCCATGGATGAACCAGAAAAGGGTGAGTCCACTATTTCAGACAAGGCTGCAATTTTTAATTCTTTCAGAACAGCTTCTCTTTCTCGATGCAGATTTTCTCACAGTATACCTTGATCACCTCCGCAGCCTCAGTGCTGACAGCCTCCAGTCCTCTCGCTGTGCTCAGTCAGTAGACCTTGATCACCTCCACAGCCTTCACTGGGGGTGTGAAATTCTTGTTCTCTCACCCAGTGTCTTCATGTGTCAGACAAGACAAATTAACAACCTCCAGTACTTAGCTTTGATGGATCATTGCCAATCTGCCTGCATGCTTGGATTCTCTGGGCTAAGTTTCCTGACAATACTGATGCTAAACCATTCATTTTAAATAAGTTACTGCAGGTACTATGGTCAGAGGTTTTGGGCCACCAGTTCTTCTGACCTGTGGGCACAGCTCTTTCCTCACTCCTGAATGGAATATGAGAAAAAGCTTGCCATCTGACAGTGAATCTTCCTCTCGTTCCTGGCCTCCAATCTCTGTCATTTTAATTAGTTTCTTTAAAACTGTAGCGCTTTCTGTCTTTCCTGCAATCTTCACCTTATCAAAGCAGGAGCGTTGTGCTATTTATCTATGTTTCTACACCTATGTGTCAACTGGGATTCAGTGGTAGTAATCTTCCTTCTGATATAAAATGTTATGGAATGGGACCTAAACGTATATTGGAGGCTGGTGCTCCCAATGCAGGACTGAGGGAGATCAGCACTGTTGGAGGTGCTGTTTTTCAGATGAAGCATTGATACCCATCTGCCTTCTCAGGCGGATGTAAAAGAACCCATGACACTACTTTAAAAAAGGATGGGGAAATTCTTCTCTGGTGACCTTGCTAATATTTATTCTTTAATATTATCACATTGCAGTTTGCTGTGCACAAATTGATTGCCACAACCCCTACATTACAACGGTGATCACGCTTTGAAAGTGCAGGTATTCCCTGGTTGAAATTACATTTGAATAGAAGTATTTTGGTTTTAGCATGGTTGGTAGTTTGGGGTCTTCCCTGAATGGTGCTGTCATTTCTGTTTACCTTGGTTGCTGAGCATGCTCAGTCTTCTTCACAAACAAAATGCTGCTCCATCACTTTGGGCGGCACGGTGGCCCAGTGGTTAGCACTGCTGCCTCACAGTACCAAAGGACCCGGGTTCAATTCCGGCCTTGATTAACTGTCTGTGTGGCTATGTGTGCTCTATCGCTACCGACCTATATCGTTTCTAGCCATTCATTTAAGTTCTTACTGACAATGCCCCCTCGGCCCCTCTGCCTGTCCTTTCGATAGGACACATATCCTTGGATATTTCGATCCCAGCCCTGATCCCCTTGTGATGCCCACAACATCGTACCGGCCAATTTCAATGCTTGCTACAAGCTCAGTTGCCTTGTTTCGTATATTGCACGCACGTAGGCACAACATGAAATGAAATGAAAATCGCTTATTGTCACGAGTAGGCTTCAATGAAGTTACTGTGAAAAGCCCCTAGTCGCCACATTCCGGCGCCTGTCCGGGGAGGCTGGTACGGGAATCGAACCGTGCTGCTGGCCTGCTTGGTCTGCTTTAAAAGTCAGCTATTTAGCCTGGTGAGCTAAACCAACCCCTCAGTCCTCAGACCAACATCCTCAGTCCTGTGTTGACTGCCTCCCTTCTCAGAGTTCCCATTATCTGCTGCGCCTGAAGTTAGACTCCTGCCACTTTCTATACTCTCTGTTCTATTACTTTTTCTGGAAACTTTACTAACCTCCTGAGCCCTCGACACCTTTAACTAGTTTTAAATCCTCATCATTATCCTGCACTTCTACCTTCTCCTTTAACTTTGATGTTCTAATTTTCCATACAGCGGAACTATTTAGTATAAAGCCTTTCCTACAGCCCTAGTTATGCAATTCGCTAGGTCTCTGATCTCAGCTTGATTCAGGTGAAGACGATCCCATCGGAACAGCTTCCTCCTTCCCAGCACTGGTGCCAATGTCCCATGAATTCAAACCCATATTTAATATGAAAAAACCATTGTGGAATAGTCTATTCATATCTATCTCAAAATTTTTCATGCTTAAGTAGATCCGTGAGTTGGAAAGCCAAGTGGGACTAAAGAACCAGAAGGGACGATCATCCGAACTCGGTGTGGAAGAGGAGATGCTCGGTAGTTCAGGGTTGCGACGTTTGGCAAATCAGGACAAAAATGTAGCATACATTCGTACATTGGAGAAAGAAAGAAAGGAGACGTTGGATGTAAGTACTTTATAGCCTCTGATAATACAGCATCCCACCTATGAGAAATTTGCCATCAATTTCCATTTGCAAAGCTCACATGATTAAATTCTGGTCATCAAAGTCAGGGCTGTGTTCCCCTCGGCATTACGAGGGGGAGGTATGTGCCTTTGACGCAGAGTTGTTCAGTTCTGATGGTGTTCCACAGGGATCAGTGCAGGGACCACTGTTTGTAATATATATATAAATGATCTGAAAAAGTGAAAGTGAAAATCGCTTATTGTCATAAGTCGGCTTCAAATGAAGTTACTGTGAAAAGCCCCTAGTTGCCATATTCCGGCGCCTGTTCGGGGAGGCTGGTACGGGAATTGAACCGTGCTGCTGGCCTGCCTTGGTCTGCTTTCAAAGCCAGCAATTTAGCCCAGCGTGCTTAACCAGCCCCTAGGTAGATCTGGAGGAAAATGTAGCTGGTCTGATTAGCAAGTTTGCAGATGACACTAAGATAGGTGGAGTTGCAGATAGTGAAGGTGACTGTCAGAGAATACAGCAGAAGATAGATAGATTGGAGAGTTGGGCAGAGAAATGCCAGATGGAGTTCAATCCCGACAAATGTAATGCATTTTGAAAGATCAAATTCAGGTGCGAATTACAAAGTAAATGGCGGAACCGTTAGGAGCATTGGCATGCAGTGGGATCTGGGCATTCAGGTCCATAGTTCCATGAAAGTGGCAATGCTTGGGCGGCACGGTGTCGCAGTGGTTAGCACTGCTGCATCACGGCACCGAGGACACGGGTTCGAACCTGGCCCGGGTCACTGTCCGTTTGGAGATTGCACATTCTCAAACTGATGAACGGCATCAACTGCTCCATCTGCGGGTTTCCAGCATGTGACGGCATGGGTGGGTGGGTTTCACTCCCAAAACCCAAAGATGTGCAGGGTAGGTGGATTGGCCACGCTAAATTGCCCTTTAATTGGAAAAAAAGAATTGGGTACTCTAAATTTATAAATGAAAGAGACAATGCAGGTGGATAAGGTGGTCAAGAAGGCATATGGCATACTTCATCGGCCAGGGTGTTGAGTACAAGACTTGACAGATCATGTTACAGTTGTATAAAACTTTAGTTAAGCCACATTTGGAATGTTGCGTGCAGTTATGGTCGCCACACATGCTTTAGAGCGAGTGCAAAGAAGGTTTACCAGGACTACCGGTGGCAGCCATGGAGTGAATGGTCACACACAGGGCCACTCCAGCTCGAAGGCATTGATTTGAGCTCTTTTTACCCGAAAACGGGGGAATTTTGACGGGAAAGTGTAGCTGAAGGTGTGGAGGAGAATTTCCCCTGGGAGTGGCATGTCTGCTGGTTATCACACCTGGCAGGAGAAGGTTAAAGACCAGGCCAAGAAACTGTGGCTCAGCAACAATTGGAAAGATGGTGGAGGGGGAAGGGTTGTCACATGCTGGAAACCCGCAGATGGAGCAGTTGATGCCGCTCATCAGAGAGGAGTTCCGCCAGCAACGAAAGGAGATGCAGGAAGATCCATTGAAGCAATGGTAACACCCTTGAAAGGCTCGATGGAGAGAGTCGAGAAGTGCTTGGAGGCACACGGGTCACAGATCTGGGAGATGGAGAGGGTGATGTCCGACCACAGTGATCGGGTGGTGGTATTGGAGGTGGAGGTGGGGCTCCTGGGGGACCTTTGCAAGTCACTAAGGGCAAAGGTAGAGGAGCAGGAGAATAGATCTAGAAGGCAGAACCTGCATATCATTGACTTGCCTGAAGGTGTGGAAGGCACGAGTGCTCCGAGACATGTCTTAAGGATGCTGGCAGGACTGGTGGTGGAGGGTGTGCTGGACAAGACCCCAGAGGTGGATAGAGCGCACGGGTCCCTGAGGCAAAAGCTGAGCGCGAGGGAACCGCCACTTGTAGTGATTTTGAGACTGCACAAGTTTGTGGAGAAGGAGAAGATCTTGCGGTGGGCCAGGAGAAGATCTTGCGGTGGGCCAGAGAGAAGATCTTGCGGTGGGCCAGAGAGAAGATCTTGCGGTGGGCCAGAGAGAAGATCTTGCGGTGGGCCAGGAGAAGATCTTGCGGTGGGCCAGAGAGAAGATCTTGCGGTGGGCCAGAGAGAAACGGAACTGCGAATCGGAGGCGAACAGGGACCGAATCTACCAGGACATTGGAGAAGAAGCTGGAGAAATGGCGTGCCGGGTTCAAGAGAGCCAAAGCGGCTCTTTACCAAAGGCAGATCAGGTTTGGGGTGCTGTACCCGGCGAAACTGTGGCTGGCATTTGAAGGCCAGCAATTCTATTTTGAAACCCAGAGGAGGCCAATGACTTCATGAGACCACAAACTGGGGGAGAAGTGAACATTGATGGGAGATGGAGGAGTTGGAACAAAGGGGTTCGGAAGATGTGGTGGGTAGTGCGTGGGCTGGAGGGTATTTTCTTTTTCTTGGGTGAGTGATTTTGTTGTGATTGTTTGCTAAGGGGTAATACTTTCGTAAGGGGGCAATTGCCCCCCTCCCGCCTGGCACCTGTGGTGGTTTTTGTTTTTTGGAGGAGGTGAAATGAAAAATGAAAATGAAAATCGCTTATTGTCACAAGTAGGCTTCAATGAAGTTACTGTGAAAAGCCCCTAGTTGCCATATTCTAGCGCCTGTCCGGGGAGGCTGGTACGGGAGGCTGGTGACCTGTGGTTTTGGATTTGTCTTTGTTTGGTTGGGGGAGGGGCAGGTCCACAGGGAGCCATTTGCACAGACCAGAGAGGAGAAGGTGGGGGTGTAGATAGCTGAAGCTGCCACGCTGGCAGGTAATGCTGATGGACAGAAGTGAGGTGGGGGCGGTGGCTGCCGGGTTAGCCAAGGGATGTGGGGTAAGGGGAGTGGGGATGCGACATGGCAGTGTTGGAGTAGGACTGGGGTAATTGATGGAGAAGGGGGTCATCTTGGATGGACCCAGTTTAGGGTGAAATTAAAGTGGACAGAATTGGAAGAGGAGGATGGTGGACAGTAGAGGGGAATGGAGGTGCAAGCCTTTGGTAATGTTGGTAACATGGAATGCTTGGGGGCTGAACGGGCCGGTGAAGAGGTCTCAGAACTTTACGCACTTGAAGAGCTTGAAGGCGGGGGAGGTCTTTCTGCTGGAGATGCACCTCCAGGTGAATGGTCAGGTTAGGTTGAGAAAGGGAATTGGTTTGATTCAAGTCGCCGGGGGGTTGGCCACCCTGTTGATCAAAAAGACGGTGTTTGTCGGTGCCAAGGAAGTGTGGGACCTGTGGGGGAGATACGTGATAGTGAACGGGGTTTGAATGGGATGCTGGTGGTGCTCACAAACGTTTATCCACTGAATTTGGATGATGTAGCATTCGTGAAGGGGTGGCTGGGAGCGATTCCAGACTGGACTTGCATCAGTTGATCATGGGAGGGGACTTTAATTGCGTACTGGAGCCGAGGGTGCACGGGTCCAGTCAATGGGAAGGTCGAGGATGGCGAAGGAGTTGGTGGGTTTATGGACAGGATGAGAATGGTGGACCTGTAGATGTTTAGGAACCCGGGGGAGAGGGAGCACTCCTTCTTCTCACATGTGTACAAGAAGGTATTCTCCAGAATTGATTTTTTTGTGGTGAGCTGAGAGGTGTTAGTTGGGGTGATGGGGGTGGAGTAAATGGGAATCATGGAGATTTGACTTACCTCGACGCAGGAGTAGAGGCCGTGACTAAGGACTATGTGGAGCTGAACCAGAATGGGGAGTTATCAATAGCCACATTCTGGGAGGCATTGAAGGCGGTGGTTCAGGGGAGATTATCTCGGTCAAGGCACACAGAGATAGGAAGATGTGAGAGGAGTATGGATGGTTAGTGGATGCGATAGTTGAGGTGGACAGGGAATATTCAAGGGCCCCCACCAAGGAGGGAGTGGCGAAGAGAAAGCAGTTACAGAAGCAATTCATTGGGTTGATGACGGGAAAGACTGTTGGGCAGCTACGGAGGGCGAGGGGGTTACAGTACGAATATGAAGAAAAGGCGAGCCGCATGCCAGCCCATCAGCTACGGAGGCAGGCCGTGTCCAGAGAAATCCTGAGAGTGCGGACAGGGAAGGGGGAGGTAGTGTCGGAGTCGGGGAAGATAATGAGGCGTTCATGTTATGCAAAATTGTACAGGGCCGATCCGTTGGTGAGGAAGGGGACATTGGGTGGTTTCTGGATGGGCTGGAATTCCCACACCTCCACCCTATCCCTTTTATCCCCGTGACCCAACCTAACCTTTTCGGACACTAAGGGTAATTTAGAATGGCAAATCCACCTAACCAGCACATCTTTGGACTGTGGGAGGAAACCGGAGCACCCGGAGGAAACCCACGCGCACACAGGGAGAACGTGCAGACTCCGCACAGACAGTGACCCAAGCTGGGAATCGAACCTGGGATCCTGGAGCTGGGAAGCAACTGTGCTAATTTTAAAAAGGTTTACCAGGACATTGCCTGGTCTGGAGGGTATTAGCTATGAGGAGATGTTGAATAAACTTAGATTATTTTCGCTGGGAAGACGGAGGCTGGGCGGAGACCTGATTGAGGTCGACACAATTACGAGACGTATAGACGGTGAATAGTCAAAAACGTTTTCCCAGGATGGAAGACTCAATTACAAGGGCGCACAGGTTCAAGCTGAGAGGGGAAACGTTTACAGAGATGTGTGGGGAAAGTTTTTCACGCAGAGGGTGGTGGGTGCCTGGAACGTGCTGCCAGTGGAGGTGGTGGAGGCAGGCACGATAGCCATGTTTAAGATGCATCTTGATAGACACATGAACGGGCAGGGAATGGAGGGATAGAGATCGTTTGGGCAATAAGCAGTAGGTGGAAATAAGGGATCTGGATCCGCGCAGGCTTGGTGGGCTGTATGAATCCACCCCTTTTCAATTGTGTTTCTGGACCAATCATTTGATCAAATCGGCAAGCAGGGAAAATAGTGGTGTGTGATGATGTGGCCATTAGACTGTGAAAGGAAAGTAGCAGGTTCTGCAGACAGTCTTGAATTAGGAGTAAATGTGATGGGTTGATTTCGACGAGCGAGTCAAGGAAGAGCACAGTAAAGGTGAAAGAATTGGACGCAGAGCTGCGAAACCAAGAGTATAAGGAGAAAGATAAATCTTCGATAAATACCGAACGGTTATTAGAATAAATAACTGGTAAAGCGGAGTTGGGAGGGGAGATCAATTGGGGGGTATGGAGTGAGGCACTGCGTAGGGTAAACGGGACCTCCTTTTGTGCAAGGATGAGCTTGATACAGTTTAAGATGGTGCACAGGGTGCATGTGACTCGGTGTTGTTCGTTTTACTGAGTGTGCTTTGCACTCAATTGGCTCTGTTTTATTCCTTAGCTCTAGAGTCACCAGGTATCTTTATGATACCGCCACGAGGTTCAAGTTCAGATCAATGACTCAATATACCAGTTAGCAAGGTTCAATCAAACACATTTATTATTTACACAGTAAATCGATACTCATGCAACTAATACTAACGGACTAAACTATTCCAACCACTATAAGCCAATACTTATCTTCGATAAGGGAACACACTGGATCAGGGAACAATGGCCTCTTGTTCTGTCCTGAAACTACAGGCTTCCCAGTTGGTACGGGCTAAGGGGTCAGGAGTGTCTACTCTCGTAGCGAGCGTTGGTTGACACTTGGTGGTGCAGCAATTGGCCAGGCCTCTCCTTCTCATGTTCAAGTTCTTAGAGAGCTGCTGCAAAGGTGTTCTGCTGGGAGGGCCGGCTAAGAGAGAGAGCTGGACTTGGGATCTGTCCTTTATAGGTCACAGGGGCTTCGCGCCCATCTGGGCGGACCCTATACTTGCTTGCAATCGATTGGACCTCATACCAATCGATTGGTTTGAATTCCCCAATACTGGGGCTGTTTCCCGATTGCTGGGCGGTTCTTGGGGTTGTTTGTAACTTATTGTCCGGGACTCCTGCTGGCGCCTAAGAGTCTGGCTTGACTGTTGTTATTCGCGATTGTGTCCATTGTGCCCGGGAATCACCGGGAATCGCTCAATTAGTATGCAAACTTGTTAGTTTCAGTGCTGTCTGGTTTCTCTGCAGACAGAATACACAGAGAGATTCTGCAGCATGCTTGTCTTTCTGACATTGTCCAATTTTCCCTGCATGCATTTCAATTCTCTATTTTATGTCAGGAAGTGGCCAGCTTTGGTGGCTACATCGGGTGAGAATGAGTGGGTTCTTTCAGGGGGTAGCAGATGAGTGTGAGTCGTGTGGGCGGGGGCCAGCGAATCACACGCGCATGTTTTGGGTTTGCGGAAAATTGGAAAGATTGTGGGCAGGAGTGTTCACGGTCTTAGCCAGGATAGTGGAGGAGGGAGTGGACCCGGACCCTTTGGTGGCGGTATTTGGGGTTTCAGAGAAGCCGGGGCTCATGGCGAGGAGGAAGGCCGATGTCTTGGCCTTCGCCTCTCTGATTGCACGGAGGCAGATTTTGGTGGAGTGGCAGTCAGCATTGCCACCGGGGGTAGCGGCTTGGTTGGATGACCTGTACAACTTCCTGCCATTAGAGAAGATAAAAGTATGAGTTAAGGGGTTCTTCAGGGGGGGTTGAGGAAAGGTGGGGGATGTTTGTGACCGTGTTTGAGGGGCTGTTCGTCGCAGGGTGAAAATGGGGAAAAATCTCTCCAGACTGTATAGTTGATTATTGGGGTGTTTATTCGCTGTAACCTGTTTTGATACATGTTTGTAATACAATACATTTTTAAAAAAGAATAATTATATACAAGTTGCACGCACTTGTTTGTATGTTTGCTCAGAAAGTGACTGCTGACTATGAGAAGTTGAAGAAAGATCACGAGGAGCTCAAGAGTAAACTTGATGGATCGAAAGCGAGAAACAAAATTTTGTCCAGTGAGCTCAAGATTTTGAAGAGTCAGGTGGTGACCCTTCTCGAGAAAGGGAAGCACGATGATGAGCTGGTTAGCGCATTGCTGGTGAGAAATATTGTTTATTTAAAAATAAAATAGGGGTTGTGTGGAGACATAGTGCTTCAAAGAAATTTCTTGAGGGCAACTCTGATTTGATGAGATTAGTCTGACTAATGTAAATGAAGATGGCATTTTTCCTCATTATCTCACGGTGTCCTGGTCAACATTAAATCAAGTCCACAGCACGGAAACAGGCTATTTGGCCTTTCTATTCCCATACTTTATGCTCCAGACTAGCCAAAATTGTGCATTGGCCAGGAGCGGTCCAAATATGGATCCAAAATGCAATTAAGATTCCCCCCCCCCCCCTAAAAGCAGCTGCCATATGTCCAGTTCCGGAATGGCAGCCAACAACCATCCCATAAACTTGACATTGTCCCAATTCAGGGCATACATGTTCACCATCATCATATCACACACCAACCCCCCCAGGTCTATCACTACCGCGAGCGCCTGAAAACAGACCTTCCCGCCCCCTCCACAGCATGTGCTCTGCTGTCAAACCCTGAGTGAAAAAGCTGTCTGACCCAGGCTTTCCTAGTCCCGCACCCACAGGCGTGGTTCCACATCGGCCCCCAGCCCTTTCAAATGGGAAAAAACCTTTGCTATCTTCACAGGGACCCCCCAAGCCCCACACGTTTCAGGTGAGCAACCTCACTGGGGGTCCCCCCCCCCCCCCCCCCCCCCACCCCCTTGAGTCAGCCATCCCTACCCCAAATTTTTGGGTCCTAAGACCATCTAAGGTGCCCGCCCAGCTCCATTGACAGGATGAGACAAAGAAAAGCACTTAGTCACCATTAGTTCACCCGGGTCCGTAGTGTCCCCCCCCCCCTCAACCCCCACCCCACCCCTCCAGGCCCACAGACTGCCTGGCGCCACATCCTATCCCATCCCCCACCACACAAACACAAAACTAGAGCTAGACATATTGCACCCCTCCATACCTGGCCCAACAGGCCACACCCTCTCTCCCCCCCCACCCCCAGTCCACTCCCGATTGCTTGCCTCCCCTTCTCCCCATCGCTAACAAAGTGGCTCCCAAACGGGGTCCTCTTAACATATGTCCTCAAGCAACAACCAATACATACCTTCTCCCCTCAACCGTACCCAACCCCAACAAGATCAACAATCAAGTTATCAAACATGCCTACCGCTCTATCGCCCGCCCACACTTTGGCAAATCTGACCACAAGGCTGTGCTCCTGCTCCCGGCTTATAACCAAAAACTGAAGCGGGAGAATCCGTCAAAGGAAATCGTGCAATGTTGGTCTGAGGAATCGGATGATCTCCTACGGGACTGCTTAGAGTCAGTGGACTGGTCAGTATTTAAAAACTCTGTGACCAGCCTGAACGAGTACGCCACTATAGTAACTGACTTCATTAGTAAGTGTGTAGAAGACTGTGTGCCAAAGAAGCAAATCCGCGTGTTTCCCAACAGGAAACCCTGGATGCACAGGGATATCCACTGCTTGCTGAAGTCTAGGTCTGAAGTGTTCAAGTCAGGTGACCCTGACCTCTACAAGAAAGCCAGATATGATCTAAAGAAATCTATCAAAGGTGCTAAAAGACAGTACCGGACCAAGCTCGAGTCCCAGGCTAGCCACATGGATCCCCGCCATCTACGGCAAGATCGACAAGACATAACGGCTACAAGATGAAGGCATGTAAAATCGTCGGCTCCAACGCACCCCTCCCTGATGAGCTCAACACATTCTATGCCCGCTTTGAGCAAGAGGTCAGCGAGAGCGAGCCCGCCACCCCAGAAGCTTCGGATGAACTTGTATCTGAGATCACATTGCAGATGTCAGAGCAGCCTTCTCGAAAGTCAACCCACGGAAAGCCACTGGCCCAGATGGGGTACCCGGACGGGCACTCAGGTCTTGCCCAGATCAGCTGGCGGGGGTATGCGCAGACATCTTTAACCTCTCTTTACAACAATCTGAGGTCCCTGTCTGCTTCAAGAAGACGACCATCATCCCTGTACCAAAAAAAAGTCAAGCAGCGTGCCTTAATGACTATCGTCCAGTGGCTCTGACATCCATCGTCATGAAGTGCTTCGAAAGGTTAGTCATGGCACGAATCAACTCCAGCCTCCCAGATTGCCTTCATCCACTACAGTTCGCCTACCGCTGCAACAGGTCCACAGCAGACGCCATCTCCTTGGCCCTGCATTCTACCCTGGAACACCTAGATAACAAAGACACCTATGTCAGACTCCTATTTATCAACTACAGCTCAGTCTTCAACACCTTCATTCCTACGAAACTCATCTCCAAACTTCGTGGACTAGGCCTCGGCTCCTCCCTCTGCAACTGGATCTTGAACTTTCTAACCCACAAGCCACAATCAGTAAGGATAGCCAACAACACCTCCTCCACGATCATCCTCCACACCGGTGCCCCACAAGGCTGTGTCCTCAGCCTCCTACTATACTCCTAGGACTGGATGACCAAATTCCCCTCCAACTCGATTTTTAAATTTGCTGATGACACCACCGTAGTGGGTCGGATTTCAAACAATGACGAGACAGTATAGGAATGAAATAGAGAATCTGGTGAACTGGTGCAATGACAATAATCTCTCCCTCAATGTCAACAAAACGAAGGAGATTATCATCGACTTCAGGAAGCGTAGTGGAGGACATGCCCCTGTCTACATCAATGGGAACGAAGTAGAAAGGGTCGAGAGCTTCAAGTTTTTAGGGATACAGATCACCAACAGCTTGTCCTGGTCCCCCCATGCTGACACTATAGTTAAGAAAGCCCACCAACGACTCTACTTTCTCAGAAGACTAAGGAAATTTGGCATGTCAGCTACGACCCTCACCAACTTCTACAGATGCACCATTGAAAGCATTCTTTCTGGTTGTTTCACAGCTTGGTATGGATCCTGCTCTGCCCATGACCGCAGGAAACTACAAAGGGTCGTGAATGTAGCCCAGTCCACCATGCAAACCAGCCTCCCATCCATTGGTGTTATAGATAGACTCCATTATAGTTAGACTCTATCTATAATTCCATTATAGATAGACTCTGTCTACAATTCCAGCTGCCTCAGAAAGGCAGCCAGCATAATTAAGGACCCCACGCATCCCGGACATACTCTCTTCCACCTTCTTCCGTCAGGAAAAATATACCAAAGTTTGAGGTCACGTACCAACCGACTCAAGAACAGCTTCTTCCCTACTGCCATCAGACTTTTGAATGGACCTACCTCGTATTAAGTTGATCTTTTCTTTACACCTTGCTATAACTGTAACATTATATTCTGCAGTCTCGCCTTCCTTCCCTATATACGATATGCATTGTTTGTACAGCATGAAAGAAACAATACGTTTCACTGTATACTAATACATGTAACACTAATAAATCAAATCAAATCAAAAACCTCTCTCTCCAAGAAACACATCCAATCCTCTTTTTACAACTACCCCCTTCCCCCAACAGAGCAAGAATAAACCATGGTAAAAACAGCAACATGTGGACATCATACAAACACCCCCTTCATACACAGAGCCCAAAATAGACCTCTTCACCGCGGTCCCAACTTCTCTCTGAAGGCCTCCGCTTGCTCCAGCCTGACAATAAAGTGATCACTCGAATCCACTGTGACTTGTAAACGTGCCGGGTACACCACTCCAAACCTTCCGTCTTTATGTTTCTCCAGTTTGGCCAGTGCTGAGATTCTAACAGATCAGTGGGGATGTTGCATATTTGCTCAGGGAGACTTTGAGGACATTCCTGAAACATTTCCTCTGCCCTCCTGGTAAACACTTGTCATGATGAAGCTCGGAATACAGAACTTATTTTGGGAATCTTGTGTCAGGCATGCGGATGATGTGGCCCGCCCAATGTAGCTGATTAACCATAACCAGTGCCTCGATACTGGGAATGTTGGTCTCCGAGAGAACACTGATATTGGAGCTCCAATCCTGCTGCTGATTTTGCTGGATCTTGTGGGGATATCACTGGTGCGATTTCTCCAGAGTTTCAAGGTGTCTGCTGTACGCTGTCCGTGTTTCTGACACATACACTAGGGCAGGCAGCCCTGTAGAGCATGAGCTTGGTACATATATTATTCCCTATTGGCAAGAGGGTAATATCAACCCATTAATGTTTCGTTGTGATGGGTAAAGAGAACAAAATGCTTGCAATCTAACATGAACTCTTCCCTGTACCATGGGTCCTTTATAGAAGCAGCAGAAACAAATGCAGGAGATTATGGGCCGCTTGAGTCAGCATGAGCCAAAGAATAAGGACACCAAGCAAAATGTGAGCCAGCAGCAGAACAGTGAGGCCCAGAAGCAGGGTTTCCTGATTGGAGAACTAAAGCAGATGGTGACTGAGCGGGAAGCTAAAGTAAATGATCTTGAGGAAGAGATCAAACAACTGTTACTCAAGGTACGCAAATAGGACTTGATCGTCACAGTAAGTTGATGCCGTCTCTGTGGCCTAAAGTCTTGCATGGAAACATTCTGTGACTGACTTGAAATAAACCTTCAGTCCTTCCAGCTTTAAAGAGTTTTAAATTCAACATCACTGACTATATTTAGTGTCTGATTAGAACATGGACCAAATAGCCTTTTCATGCCTCAGACTTTAACAACTCCTTTCCATGCATCCAGTCTACAAATGTATTAATAATAGAAACAGAAAATGCTGGAAAAACTCAGCAGGCTTGGCAGCTTCTGTGGACAGTCATATTGGACTCAGAATGTTAACTCTGTTTCTCTCTCCACAGATGCTGCCAGACCTGCTGAGTTTTTCCAGCACTTCCTGTTTTTATTTCAGACTTCCAATGTCCACAGTATTTTGTTTGTATCTATGAAATGAAATGAAATGAAAATCGCTTATTGTCACAAGTAGGCTTCAAATGAAGTTACTGTGAAAAGCCCCTAGTCGCCACATTCCGGCGCCTGTTCGGGGAGGCTGTTACGGTTCATTCTCAGCTTTCAGGCCCTGAATTAGCTCTTTCTCTAGATGCGGCATGTAAATAGTAGTAAGGGGGTAGGGTCAGGGTCTAGATCCCCATTCCCTCAACTTCCCCTTGACCTCCAGTGTAAGACATGAATCTTGCAGCAATCACCACTGCCTCCAGTTAGCCCCAGGCACTTGAGTCAGTGTTGCCACTACAGCACTGCCAGAGAGAGAACTTCAACTTAAAATGCTGGAAGTTACAGAGACACTAGAGTAGAGCGAGGAAGGATAGAGTTTTGGACAATAACCTAATGGGGAAATGTTTACATTTATACAAACTCCTCCAAAATTTGAGAAAAAGGCTATGGAAGCATTCTTTATTTATTTTGAAAAGGTAGCTCAACAGATTAAATGGCCAAGAGAAATTTGGACATTACTTTTACAAAGTAAACTGGTAGGTAGAGCTAGTGTATGCTTCTTTGTCGGAAGAGGTATCTGTTGGTTATGATGTGGTAAAGAAAGCTGTCCTTGCTGCATATGAATTGGTTCCTGAGACGTGCAGGCAGAGATTTCAAAACGCAAGAAAACAGCCTGGACAAATTCTTATTGAATTTGCGAGGGAAAAAAAATAATAATTTTGACAATTGGATTTGGGTGTTCATGGTAGAGAAAACATGCGAAGCCCTTAGAGATGTGATCCTTTCAGAAGAATTTAAAGATTCAATTTCTTTATTTATTTGCACGTTGAGGAACAAAAGGTTAAAACTGCTAGATACGCAGCAGAGGTACCTGATGATTTGAACTGGTCCGTTGAATCAAACTTTTTTCTTGTCATCCTTTTAAATTCGAGACAGATAGAAGATGGGATGGAGAAAGGAAAACAAATAGTCAAGGAAGAAATGGAGCAGTTGGGAATAGTCAGGAAATTTCACCTCCATTCAGAAAGGAAGATGCTGAGGGTGGAAGAGGCATTCGGAGGCCTAAGTGTTTCATTGTAACAAAGTGGAACATATTGGGGCAGATTGTTGGAAGTTAAATGGAAGACCAGTTGCAGTAGTAGGAAAGGAAATATCTGAAAAGGAAATGGCTATTAAAACTGTCGCCCTGATACGGGTGAAACGTGCTCTTTTAGAATCACGAGAAAGTGAGCTGGATCCCAAGATAGTTCAGAGAATTATTTGAGTCCTGGTGAAGGAAGTCAGGCTATTGGAGATTCGGGATGTTCTGTTTTAAAGGGAGAAGCTTTCTGTTGTCAAGCAAAATAAGTAAACCAACTGAAATTTTAAGAGAATTATTGATGACAGTTGATGATACAATGGACGCAAATCTCCGGAACAAATTTTAAGTGCGGTAGCCACGCGCTTCCCGGTCCAGCGAGGCCGGCAACGCAATTCAACATTAATTGGTCCACTTAATAAGGCCTCACGGGCTCCTCGCCTCAAATGAAGGCTCGTCAGCTAATTCACCGGGACCCCGCTTGTCAGCCCGTCGCTAAGAAGGTTGGGCAGCACTTAAGCTGCACTTGCTTTGCCAACCCCAGCTAGCACGCTGGCGCTGAGGAGACCAGCCCCAAGATTTGGGTGAGCTGACTTGGGGAGGCTACTAGACGCAGTGGAGGCCAGGAGGAATGGTCTGTTCCCCTGAGGGTCCCGGAGGGTGAGCCATAGGGCACCCAGTGCTGCCTGGGACGAGGTGGTACAGCTGTGAGCTCGGGGAGTGTGACCAGAGTGAAGGTGTCCAAGGCGTCGGTGACGGTCATGGCTGAGAGTCTCGGCACAATGTCCAACTTGCTGGGTGATTCACCCAGGCTGACCTTGATGAGGTTCTGCGGGACATGTCACACTCTCAGATGGACGTGGCTGAGGAGCAGTAGAGCTCGACCCAGTCGCAGGTGGGCATTGCTGAGGCACTGCAGAGCCTGTGCCAATTACTGAGGAGCATCGCCGAGGGCGTCAACACGATGGTGCAGAGCATGGGGAACCGCCAGGGTTGGCAGAGCCAGATGATGGCCTCCAGTGCCGAAAAAATGTCAATGACCTACACTGGGCAGCATGAATGAGTGCACACCATTGCCCCCCCACAAGAAAGCATCCCCTCCCCATGTGACCCCCCCCCCCCCCCCCCCCCAAAAAACCTCCCTCCACACCTCCTTCCCACCACTGTGAACCATATATGTGGCTAACGCCGCCCTCTCTGTGTCTCCTCAGGAAAAGCTCTCCCATCATCGTCGGGAGAGGACCCAGACTGGCGGAGGGATGCCAGACATAAGAATCCTCACCTCTTTTCAGGATTGTGCCCTGGAGGTGACGGGGGTGGCCGACGACATAGCGGTCACCCACGCAGAGGCTGGCGGACGCCGCAGAGGTGAGGAATCACTAGGCTCCATCCGGGAGACCAGTCAAACGTGATTGTTATTGTCTTACTGACTGACCCGTCCCTTCCACTGATCGCATGTCCATTCTCCCGCAGGTCCTCCAGCCAATGGGGCCGCCCCATCCCAGGCGGCACCCTCTCCTGACTCCCAAGGATGCCACCATTATAATCGCGGCACAGATATCATTCCCACCCTCCACCAGTGCAGAGACACACCCCTTGGTGGGACATGTTAGTGGACCCAGCCTGAGCCTGTGGAACAGTTACCCAGAGATGTTAGAGAGTAGCCGGGATATGTCAGTGTCACTCCAGCAGATCCATAGCCACTTGGAGGAGTCCCAGAGGCTACGGGCACAGGAGATGTCACCGGCAGTGCGTGGCACTGAGGCCAATACTGCTAGGGTGGCCACCGTAGTGGAGAGCCTGGTGCACAACGTCGGCACCATTAGTGAAGGTGTCCAAGGCGTCGGTGACGGTCATGGCTGAGAGTCACGGCACAATGTCCGACTTGCTGGGCGATGTCACCCAGGCTGACCTTGATGAGGTTCTGCGGGACATGTCCCACTCTCAGGTGGAGCAGTAGAGCTTGACCCAGTCGCAGGTGGGCATTACCAAGGCACTGCAGAGCCTGTGCCAATCACTGAGAAGCATCGCCGAGGGCGTCAACACGATGGTGCAGAGCATGGGGAACCGCCAGGGTTGGCAGAGCCAGATGATGCAGGGGCTTCCGGGGCTAGAACCAGCTGCCCCCTCCATCCCAGGGTGAATCCCGGGGCCTTATGGGCACCGAGTGGGAGTGGTGACGGTGGCCACTAGCTCCCCCGAGTTCCACCCCTCTGATTAGGCCACGTCTCGAAGTCAGCACATGGGACAGGGTGGCAGGCTGTGCATGTGCCGTTGACAAGTGAGCCGGGCCCCTCATGTCCCAGAGCCTCCAGAGGACGCCCTCCAAGGTTATCGAAGGCCACGGGATGAGGTAAGCAGCTGGCTGCCTCCGCCTCTGATATGCATCCTGGGGAAACACCTAAACCTAGTGGGAGAGATGGAGGCCAAAACACATCGAGGGCACTGGGGGAGCGGGGTGTGGGATGGTAGGTGGAGGGGTGGGAGTTGGGAGAGCAGGTGCAGCACCATCAGGAGAGTGGGGACTTGTATTACACATTAAACATCCTTGTGCACAACCACTATAATGCCTCTGTCACTTTCTTCCGCAATGTGGGCCAACCTCCGAACCCTTGGCCCCTCTCTCCAGGCATTCCCCCCTGACCCTGGGAACACCACGTGCAGGTGATGGGTCTGAGGGAGCACTCAGCAGACAGGCAGGGGTCAGACTCGGACATAGATTGAAGAGCACTGGTGCTCAGCTCTCTGCGGGTTATCATCATCCCCTAGCCCGCGACAGAAACCCGCTGACAGTGAAACATACCTTGGACGGGTGAGAAATGGGAGTGGAGGGGGTAACGGACCAGGCCACGTCCTAAGTGAATTGGGCGAGTATGAGGGCCTCCCTGGCCCTTGGGGCTTACTGGACCGCCACCACTGCTACCTGTCCTGCAGCATCCTGCTGGTCCTCCGTCTCTCTCCTGGCCTCGTCCTTCTTTGCCGCTGGTCTGGCACCTCCTCATCCTTGTCCTCGTCGTCCTCCTCGGAGGTGGCCACATGTTCCTCATCACCAACATCCAGCTCGTCGCCCCATTGCTGTGTGAGGTTGTGGAGGGCACAGCAGATCACCACAAAGTGGGTGACCCACCGTGCGGTGTACTGGACCACTGGAGCGGTCAAGGCAGCAGAACTGCATCTTGAGGAGTCCGATACACCGCTCGATCACAGCCCGGGTGACCACATGGGCCTCGTTATACCTGGTCTCCGCTTCGGTCTCCAGCTTCCGTACTGGTGTCAATAACCAGGTCCTCAGGGGATACCCCTTAGCCCCCAAGAGCAAGCCGCTCATTCTGGGGTGCTCCTCGAAGAGGCCGGGGATGGCCGGCTGCCCCAGGATGTAGCTGTCGTGCACACTCCCCAGGAAGCACGCGCACATGTGCATTATCTTCATCTGGTGGTCGCGCACTAGATGTTTATGGAGGGAGTGGAACCCTTGCAGTTAACATAGGGCACCCCCAGATGGCCTGGTGAATGCAGGGAACATGCGTGGCATCTATGACCCCCTGGACCTGGGGCATCCCAGCGATATAGGAGAAACCTGCCCGGGCATCTTGTTGGGATTGGTCCATGTCAAAGATAATGTAGTTTTCCGCCCGGGCAAACAGGGCATCTGTTACCTGTCAGATGCACCTGTGAGCTGTGGCCTGTGAAATACCCCGCTTGAGCCCTGAAATGATCCTAAGGCGTAAAGTTTCAGGACTGCGGTGACCTTAATGGCCACAGAGAGCGGGTGTTTGCCTCCTCCATGTGGTGACATGGCGCAGGTATCACACCGTCTCCTTGTTGAGGCGGAGCCTCCTGCGGCACGCGCGATCCATCATCTTTTTGAATGACCAACGACGCCTGTACACCCTGGGCCGTTGTGGGACTCCCCCTCTGGGTCCCTCCCTGCCCTGATGGGCGGCTGTATCCTCTGAGTGTGGGAGGGGGTCCGACACGTGGGCTGCCGCCTCGAGCATCTGCAGGCGCTGCTCTCCTGCCGACATCTGGATGCCCGGCCTAGCAGTAGCACCACAAGGGCAACATCCCTGCCATAGCGTTCGATATCTGTAAGGCAATGGGAGAGGGTGGCTCTCATTAATTGTATGGAAGTGGGCATTAAGTGACGATAATTGGTTTCTCGCCACACTATGGCGGGATCCTGATTTTGCCTACGGGAGCGGGCCGGTTGCAAAGTGTTTGGCACCTGGCACGGTTCTCACTTTTGGCCTCTCCCACTGTTCACCGGCCTCGTTTCACTTGAGCGGGAGTGTAACGTGGCCAGAGAATCACGCCCGATTCGTATTCCAGCAAGTGTTGTGAAGTAAAAGGTATTAATGAAAGGGATGAACCTGCTTCTTTGTGTCAAGTTAATTTAAGAAGTAATTTTGTAAATGCAATTGTTACGGTGGGAATTATTCCAAAATTACTGACCGTAGGAATAGATTTTAACTGAGATAATGATTTGGACTGTGGAGACAGTAATGTGATGACAACTGTATTGCAACAGGCAGTTAGTTGATCATGGTGATCTTAAACTTTTGGAAAGTACTGTGGGGAAAATGAGAAACTTATTGCAGATAACAAGCAATTGAAGGAAAATCTGACACCGAAAATCAACTTTCACTTATGAAAGAGGAGTTTGTGAATGAAAGAATAGAACTGATGAGAACACCATGATTTTCTCACTGCAGTAACTTGCAAAATAAAACGCGTCACAAAATATAAAAGAAATGCAGTACTTATAATGTAGTTTGGCCAGGCTCTATCGACAGGGCAGAGAAGTTGGTAGGTCCAGTTCCCGGCTGAAGTCCCCAAACTATCTGCACTGACCAACCACTGCCACTAGATGGAGCCCAGAACTTCAGTGGGTGTTCAGCATGAGCAAATCCAGGAGCAGAGGCAGCAGGTGGGTAAGCAGCCCAGAAAAGGACAGCAGACCCCAGAGACTAACACTAGAACAGCAGGCAGGATGGAGGCCTTGGGAGCAAGGGGAGGCCCGGGAGCAAGGGTGGATGGCAGGTGGGGTACAGGCACTGAGGGAGATGGAGGAAGCACTGCGGGAAAGGTTTTGTGAGCAGAGGAGTGACAGAAAAGGAGGTCTGTGGCAAACAGCAGTAAAGTGAAACTGACCACGTTTAACAGGTACACAGTTCTACTTTATTAGTTAAGCCAGACAACGTTAAGCGGGGACTTACTGTATTGTATTATACAGCAACATCAAGAGAAGAAACTTTCAGCTGACCAGACGGTGGTAAATCTGCCTGATTGTCGTCCTTCCTCAGCTCAGCTAGACAACTTTAGTGGACATTCAACCCCGAATTCTCTGGCGGCTGACAATGAACTCCCAGAGAGGCCATTTTCTGCTCGGTAAGAATAATAAGAAAGTATGAAATGAGAGACAGTCACCTAGCTCAGACCGTGCAAAAGTTTGGTGTTCTCCACAAAGTAATGACACTGTAATGTTGCTGATTCTTAACTATCCTCAGAGATGTCCTGGGAAGCCACCAATTGTCACCAAGGCACCTCTGCACCACCTTCCCAAGAGATGGGCAATAAATGCTGCCCTTTCCAGCGACACCCAAATAAAAAATGATGGCAGCCTCTGCCCTTCTCCAGTTTGTGAAATTTGCTTCCAAATAATGGGAAGAGCAAAAGAACTCCAGTATGTATGGCCAAGGCTCTATAATAAGTCGACTGGATGTCTTGCAAACCAGCGGGAAGAGAAAGGGGTCCAATTTTAGACAATTGTACAAATTGCACTCTGACATAATTCCTCGCCTGACTATTTGTTCTTTCCTACCCTTCAGCCAGTTTCTTATCCATATCTGGGGCTTGTCTATGAATTCCCAACACTGGGACTTTCATTTGAAACTCTGCAAAAAGATTTTTGGAAGTTCAGGTTCACCAATTAATCTGGCTTGTCGCAATTCACTCGAGTTGTCACTGTCTGATAATCAGTTTCATCATTTTAGACTAGTTTTAGACTAATTTTAGACATTTTAGACAAGTTAGACTAATTTGTCAATTGTCTATTCTGGCACCTTTATTAAATATCAATATCACGTGATCCATGGCATACCCGATGTGGAATGGCTTCCTTGTAATTAATGCCAATGCTTCAGAGACCTCCTCTCCAGCCACTCAGATAAATGCCATCCATTCCTTTTATTTGTTTGGAACCCGTTTTGACCCCCTTGGCCTTCCGTCTGATTTATAAGGTGTCACTGATTTTTTGTTTAGGAGAGTTCTCTCATGAATACAACTGTTGCTTCACAGCTCCAGGGTCCCAGGTTCAATTCCCGGTCAGTTAGGTCACAGTGTGGAGTCTGCACGTTACCCCCGTGTCTGCGTGGGTTTCCTCCGGGTACTCCAGTTTCCTTCCACAAGTCCCGAAAGACTTGCTGTTAGGTAATTTGGACATTCTGAATTCTCCCTCTGTGTTCACGGGATGTCCGCATCGATGGCAAGGGCAGCATTTGTTGCTCCCGCCCTAATTGCCCTTGAACTGAATGGTTGCTCAGCCATTTTAGAGGACTTTAAGAATGAACCACATTGCTTTAGTCACATACAGGCCAGACCCAGTAAGGATGGCAGATTTCCATCCCTATAGAGAATTGATGAACCAGGTGGGTGATGATGGTTGTCACAGTCACCATTACTGAGACCAGCCTTATATTGCAAATGTATTAGTTGATATCAAAGTCCTTGTCGTGGTGGGATTTGAACCCATATCCAGAGAGTATCAACCCGGGCCTCTGGATGACTAGTCCAGTGACATTACCACTACACCACCATTGACCCCCACGTTGGCTTCAGCCAGATTCTGCATTGTTTTATTTTTGGTTTCCACGTTTTCTCTGCCTGCTTCTTTGCTGCTTTCTGGGTTATTGAAAGTTGCGGTGCTTTTCCTGGGCTTGCTTTTCTCGTCGCCTTTTTGCCTTGTGTCTCCCAATTCTATACATCCATCCAGTGAGCCCCTTCTCCCTCCTCCCGTGCAAGGTTTTTATTTTCTGTCTTTCTGCCTTCACCTCAATCCTAATTTGTTGCATTACTTTGGGGGTTGTTTGTTTAGTCTGAGCTCTTTGGTTATGGTAACTTTTCACAGTTGGAATTTAGGGACTACAGGAGGAGGCATTGTCTGTGTAGAAATAAGGCAACACTTTACAATGCAAACCAGCATGCCGGAGTTGCTGACGGACTCGCTGGCTTTTCTCTCCCTGGCATGAGTTAGCGAGTCTCCCTGAGACTGAGAATGTGATGGAGTGCGGGATAGAATACGTCTCGCCACTTGATGGCACGGCTCGGCAAACAAGACTCCAGATGTTGTCATAATATACATCCATGTATATAATGGAGTGCAGACAGGCAGTGATTGACACACAGGATGACCAGTAAGCACACAGAACACAGCAGCCAATCACCAGACAGGACACTATCACTATAAAGCCAGAGGGCACCAGGTTTCCCGCTCTCTCTGGACCCAGCCACTGAGACAGACAGAGCTCGTGAGCTAGACAGTGCAAACACCATGCGATAGCTAGTAAGTCTGGTCAGGCTAGTACATAGGTCTCCAGTCAAGTCAGCATAGTGTCAACCCACAGTTGAACATGTATAATAGTTAAGACGTTAAATAAAATCGTGTTTCATCTTATCAAGTGTTGGAAGTCTGTCTCTCGCTACACTGCATCAAGTGTAGTCCACGTCGACCCAGCCTGCCCAACACATCAGCTGTCATCCCCAATTTAAATGCAACTAGAAGTTGTAAATCCGTGTTTTATTTTGTGAGCAGGTAACCCCCGTCGCGGCCATTGAATGTTGGAGTGCATTCCAGCGCTCCCAGCCGGGTGCCCAGATCAGAGAGCCAAGGTTGCAGCCGCTCCTTTCTTCAACCTGGGTGGTTTCTTGCTCAGAATGCCCTGACGTGGGAGTCAGAATTCCAGTAGGAGTGCAGGAAATAATTGGCCCCTCATTCCGAGGGCCCAGGATGAAATGTCGGCCTTGACTGATGGTCGAACAAATGCTCCATCCTGGGTGGTCAGCTCATGCACCTCAGGGGAGAAAGCATTCCGAAGCAAGGAGGAGAAACCAAATCAATCGGGAGGGAGGCCAGGCCTGATCAGGCAAAAGCAAATGTTGGCCAGCGTGATTGTAGCGGGGTGAAATGAGTACTTCAGCAACCCGCATCCGAAGAAGTGAAGCACTGTGGCAATATGAGTATTTATTTTAAAAGCAAAAGTAAATATGGGAGAAAGGGATGATATGGGTAACATTGAAAACCTAGGAAGTGTCGCAGCTTCTCAGCTTTGTTACAGATTGAGGTGATTATACTTGCTACTTAAAAGGTTGTGCATTTATTTTCTTGATCTCCTCAACAGCTCAGTGTCCAAAATGGGCCACATCCTGATTGAATCTGCAGCACTGCGACCCCATTCAGGGAATGCTGTCGGAAGATGCACCAGGTTTGCTCGTCTTTCATATGCGCCATGTTTTCTGTTTAGGACGCAAGTCTGAATTTTCTTGCTCTGTGAGCAAGTGTAGTGTCAGGGTTCTGGGCCCACACATCTCTGGAGTGGAGTTTGATGCTGCAACTTTCTGATTCAGAGACAAGTGTGCTATTAAAAAACAACCCCGCCTGCAGAGCAGCAAGAATAATAATGTATTCCTGGCAAACAACATTTCTTGCTGCTTTTTCCCTCCATCCCCATCACCCCAGCAAGACTAGTAAAATGAGGAACTAGCACTAACTCAGCCAATTGATATTAACCCTTTTACTTTTTTTTACTTTCCCCTGTGTGAATGCCAGTTTCAGTGGGAACATTACAAGCTGATAGCCCCCCCCCCCCCCCCCCCCCCCGCACTGCTCCTGGATTCCAGTGTTGCCCTGCCAACACACAGGTGTTCAGTTGTTTCAGTATGATAGCACACGCCTATTTCTGAGTTAGACAGTCGTAGGGTTAAGTCACACTCCCAGAGACTTGGATATATAATCAAGGCTGACGTCCCTAATGCAGTACTGGGGGAATCCCACACCATCGGAGGTGTTTTCTTGCAGGTGTGACGTTAAATCAAAGTCCCATCTTCCCTCTTAAGTGGACGTAAAGATCCAATGGTACTATTTCAAAAAATGGGCATGGGTGCTCTTCATGGTGCCCTGGCTAATATTTATTTCTCAACCAAAATCACTCTGGTCATTATCACATTGCTGTCAATGGGATCTTGCTGTGCCCAAATTTGCAGGCATGTTTAAACCAACTACGGTTCAAAAGTGCGCAACTGGTTGTAAAGCTCTTTGGGATCACCTGGAGCTCCTGACCTTGTTACAGTCTTGGTTCAACCATGAACAAAAGAACGGAACTCCAGAGGGTTTGTTTTCGTTTGTGGGATCTGGACATCGCTGCCTAGGCCAGCATTTGTTGGCCATCTCTAACTGCCTTTGAGAAGGTGGTGGCGAGCTGCCTTCTTGAACCGCTGCAATCCATGTGGTGTATGCACACCCACAGTGCTGTTGGTGAGGGAGTTCCAGCAATTTGACCCTGCAACAGTGAAGGAACGGCGATATATTTCCAAATCAGGATGGCGTGTGGCCTGGGGGGGGAACTTCCAAGTGGTCGTGGTTCCCGTATATCTGCTGCCCTTCGAGATGGTAGAGCTCACGGGTTTGGAAGGTGCTGTCGAAGGAGCCTAGATGAGTTGCTGTAGTGCATCGTGTAGATGGTACACACTGCTGCTGCTATGATGGTGGAAGGAGTGACTGGATGAGGTGCCAATCAAGCGGGCTACTTTGTCTTGGATGGTGTCAAGATTCGTGACTGTTGGAGCTGCACTGATCCACGCAAGCGGATGACGGGACAGGCTTTGGAGAGTCAGGAGTTGAGTTACCCATGCGAGTTAGGGGAATCTGCTGAAATTTATTGAAATGTGAAGTTGGGAGACTGGCCAGGAAAGCAATAGAATAGTCGGGTTTATAGGCAGCAAAGGCAAGGACGAAGGTTTCAGCAGCAGATAGGCTGAGACACTGGCAGCATTGGGCAGTGTTACAGGACGGGAAGTAAGTGGCCTTGCTGATGGATAAGCTCATTTTGGGGTCAAATTCACACTATGGCTGTGAGAGTCTGGTTGAGGTTTAGCTAATTGCCAGGGAAGAGGGATGGTGTAAGGGGTTCAGGAAGAGAGTTTGTCACAGACATGGTGGCGCGTGGTTAGCACTGCTTCCTCACGGCACCAAGGACCCAGGTTCGATCCCAGCCTGGGTCACTGTCCGTGTGGAGTTTGCACATTCTCCCCGTTTATGTGCGGGCCTCACCCCCACAACCCAAAAGGATGTGCAGGGTAGGTGGATTGGCCACACTAAATTGCCCCTTAATTGGAAAAAAATGAATTGGGTGCTCTGAATCTTTATAAAAAGGAAGAGAGTTTGTCCTGGGGACCAAGGACTGTGGCTTCAGTCTTCCCAACATGTAGTTGGAGGTGATTTTTGCTCACACTGTGACAAAGCAGAGGTCAAGAGGGATGATGGTAGTGAGGTAGAACTAGGTGTGATCAGTGTACATGTGGAACGTCTATGTTTTGATGATGGCACTGAGGAGCAGCATGTAGATGAGAAGTCACAGGGGGGCAAAGATAGATCCTTGTGGGTCTCCAGCCAGAGCTGAAGAGTAGCCTTTGCAGGGAATTCTTTAGCTAGGTTTGGAATGGTGCATTGAGGAAAGAGCAAGCACAAGGGAGTGTCCTTTTCAGATTGGTGAATTAGAGATGTTTTTTTTTAAATATGGGGCTGGATTCTCCATTCTGGAGACTCGGTCCCCACGCCGGCATGCAAACGGTGTTGTTTCCCGATGGAAACATTGTCATGAAACAGCCATCAATTCCCTGTTCCGGGGTGGGGGAGGGGGTTGCTAGCAGCCAGACAGCACAGAGCTCTCAGCTCTCGCTGTGGATATGGCCTGGAGAATTGCCAGGTCTGTGGCTGGGCATGTGCCTGATGGCGGCCTGCAGCGGCCGCGCGTGCTTCATGGCGGATGCCGTTTGCGTGAGCCGGCCCACAAAATGTCCCCCCTTTCGGCCGGCTCACGCGCCCTGGACCGCACCACCACAGTGCCCCCAGCCCCGAATAAGTCCACCCATGCCCGCGGATCCGACCATCCCCCGACTGTGGCAGCGCTGGACTGAGTCCGCAGCCACAGCGCCGGGTTCCCAACGGGTGAGACCACACGTGTCCCACACTGTCGGGAACTTGGCCGGTTGGGGGCGGAGCATCAGGGGCCGGGCCTCAGCCGGCATACGGAGGCCGTGGAGGGCAAAGCATTGTGAAAGCTGCGCTGTCCCTGATTTCGGCGTCATCAGGAATTCTCCCCCCCCCCTCCCAATCGCCAAATGCGATTTTGGCATCGGGGATCGGACAATCCAGCCCATATTCTTTCATGGGATGTGGTTGTCGCTGGCTAGGCCGGCAATTATTTCCCATCTCTAACTACCCTTGAGAAGGTGGTGGTGCTTTTCCGCGGTTAAAGTTTCGGTATGCTGTCAGGTGAGTATCAAGGGAGCTCTGGTCTGCACCTGATTCCAGTACACTTTATGCCGAAACTGGGTAGCAAAAGCTCTCCGAACACAACATATGGCATATAAATTTAAAACAAATGGAACTGTGGATCCTTTACGGATTTATTTTCTCCACAGCATCATTGGAATTGATGTGAAAGCTCTGCAGTTACAGTGCACCGAGTACAGGGCTTTTTACCAAGCCGCAGAAGTAGAAAGGGACAAACTAATGGAGCTGGTTACCATCCTACAGAAGAGGTAAGATCAAGGCATGATTGACTTTGTCCTCCGGCGTAAGAAGATGTTTTGAAATTTTCAGGCTTGGCTTTGGGGGCAGATAAAACTAATGACCAGACCACTGACTGTGCTTCAGGTTAGAAGGGAGCAATGACAAGGTTTTGGAGGCTGAGCAGAAACTTCTCGAGCAGCGCCGGTGGTCTGTGACTTTGGAGCAGCAACTTGGAAAAGCCAAACTGGATGCCGGAAAGAGCCATGACAGGTCTTCCAGTAAGAACAAAGCAAGTAAGTGCATTGTGACCCAGAGCAGACAACACTTCCTCACACCCCCAGGAGCTCTGACTGTAGCAATTTCTAAATCCCAACCTTGCCACTTGAAGCAGACACCACGGTTTTCTTATTTTGCTTTATAATTTTGCTGTGAAGCACCTTGGGAAGTTTTATGATATTAAATATGCTATAACAATCTAAGTTGTGCTTATCTTACTCCTCTACCTGTTGTTACAACTACAGCGTTTATTATGACCCAGGGTTTAGAAAACTCCAAAGTATACCATGGAGTTCACCTGACCCATGACTTTTAATAGATTTTGGTTGTGGGGGACACAAGGGTCCGTTCTCCAGGTGTTATGCAACAGAGACCTTAAGTATTTCTAAAACTAAAACAATGTTTATTCTATGAACCCAGTTAACATTTTATAAATACAAAGTAAACATCAACTACCAACACACGTAACCCCACAGATACAATACTCTATAGGTAACCTTTAATACCTTCCCAAACAACATCCATAAGTTAAACACTTTTTAAACAAAGACCGCAGGTTTAAATGCTCTACAGAAACAGGTATTACTTTGAAATCATCAAGTGAGCTGAAGACATTCTTTAGCTTGTAGAGAGAAAGATCATGAAAAAATGAAAATAGCTTATTGTCATGAGTAGGCTTCAATGAAGTTACTGTGAAAAGCCCCTAGTCACCACATTCCGGCGCCTGTCCGGAGGGGCTGGTACGGGAATCGAACCGTGCTGCTGGCCTGCTTGGTCTGCTTTAAAAGCCAGCGATTTAGCCCAGTGTGCTAAACCAGCCCCTCACACATCTCTTTGCTTTGAATACAGCTCTCCAACTCTGAAAACAAAACCAAATCAGAGCCACAAAGCAGCTTTTCAGCTCATAACAAAAGTGAAAGACAGAAAGACAGCCCAGCTCCATCCACACACTGACATCATTGCAGCTATTTGATAAACACCCATTTCTTAAAGGTACATCCACCTGACACGGGTGTAAAATTGGAACTGGCAGCTGGCAAAAGGGGAAACGACTGGAGTTTGAACAGTATCTTGTACAACCTCAGTACATCCCAAAGCACTTTACAGCCAATGAAATGTAGGTCTAGATTTTCATCCCCGAGGTGGGTAAGAGGAGTCGGATTAATTCCTGGCTGAGCCCGCCGGCTCAGGAGAAAGTGCTCACAAGGATTGGATTTTGGATTTCTGGGCTCTTGGCCAGGAATACACACTGAGGCTTGGCCAAGGCCCAGAAATCCATTAGCCTGTTTAAGCACCCGCGCCCAAGAGAAAACATTGCCTGATTGACAGCTATGGCTCTCTGATCTATGCTGACAAGTGCATGATATTTATTTACACAAGAATGTAAATAAACATTGGATAAAGGAGTTTCAAATGTTTGCAGTTTCTGCTTTGAAACCTTAAAGGGTCTGGATGATTGACACCTTTATTAGGATGTAGTAAAAGCTATTTGTACGAATGAATGGCTTAAAACAAAATTACACTCGTATCCCACTGTCATTGCGTTTATTGCATCTATACATTGTATTGTGGGTGCAAACGCATGGATGTGATATAGCTTGGAATGAGGGGCCAAAGGGGTTCTTTGGGCAGGCATACGTTGGCACAGGGGAGATGAGGACCTTTTCAAATTCTATTTCAAAAGGTACCTTCATGCCGACAATGCTTTGTGACCCCTCCGAGGTCTTGTGAAGCCTGAATGGCTGAAAAGCTGGCCCGACTGCATGAATATTGCAGAGGACCAAAACATGCCTATCCCCACAATAGAGCCAGCCACGTTGGTCATTCAGGATGCAGGCTTTTGATCTGAATCAGTCGGGCAGCACAGTCGCACAATGGTTAACACGTTCTCCCTGTGTCTGCGGGGTTTCCTCCTGCTGCTCCGGTTTCCTCCCACAGTCCAAAGATGTGCAGGTTAGATGGATTGGCCATTGATAAATTGCCCTTCGTGTCCAAAAAGGTCAGGTGGGGTTACTGGGTTATGGGGATAGGGTGGAGGCGTGGGCTTTGGGTGTTCTTTCTAAGAGCCGATGCAGACTCGATGGGCCGAATGGCTTCCTTCTGCACTGTAAATTCTATGAGTCCCTATCCTCAAAAGGGATTCGGAAACCCAGGGAATGGGGTCGATAATCCTAAGATTTGGGACCCTCGTGTCATTATTAAAGGGCTCCTGAGATATCCCAACTCGGTGACAATCCAGGCCATAGGCACTATTGAAGTGCAGTTTTTACCCATTGAGCAATCGGCAGGTTCCAAAATAGATAGGTGCTTGATGGCCAGCAAAGATGCGATGGGCCAAAGGGCCACTTTCTGTTCTGTAAAACTATATGACTCAATAACCCAACACATGACATCGGGCCCTCAAGGGCCTGGCATCTCAGCCATAAACTTGTACAACACTGAACAAGGCCATTTGTCCATCATGCCTATGCCAGCCCTGTGAAAAAGAGATTAATTTGTCCTCAGCCCCCCTTTGCTCTTTCTCTTTCCCCTGAAAATGTTACTTTTTCAAGGGTATATAATTTCTTTTGAAAGTTACTTTTTAATCTCTTCCACCACTTATCATAGCTCACTCTATATAGACAATTCCCTTCATCTCCACTTTGGTTCTTTTGGCAATCATTTTAAATTTGTGTCCTCTGTGTTATGTTTCTTGTATTGTTCTCCAAGATAGCCAAAGTCGTAGTTTTGACAAAGAATATAAAGCTATATATTTAAATCAAAACTAGTTTATTTTGCACTACTTGAAATCATGTTATGAATTTTCACTACTTGAAATGGTTTGCACACTCTACTGAGTAACAGCTAACAAAATAATAGTATTGAATCTATGATACAGTAATTAATTATCTCTCTAATATATAACCTACACTCTAACACAACTTCTCACTATCCTTCTACATCAACTTCTCCAACAGCTTCTCCCAGAATGCCTAGAGACGCAGCCTTTTATAAGACTACTCAGTGATGCCATCTAGTGTTGATATACACGAACATCATCTTGTTAACCCTTGAAATGAAAAAAATGAAAATCGCTTATTGTCACGAATAGGCTTCAATGAAGTTACTGTGAAAAGCCCCTAGTCGCCACATTCCGGCGCCTGTTCGGGGAGGCTGGTACGGGAATCGAACCGTGCTGCTGGCCTGCTTGGTCTGCTTTAAAAGCCAGCGATTTAGCCTTGTGAGCTAAACCAGCCCCTTTACTCTCCTTAAATTATACATATCATTACACTCTGGTTACTGACCCTCCTGCCAGTGAAAACACTCTTGCTGAGGCATAACCAATGATTTAGAAACCACTACAATAGTTTTTATTACCCTCCAATTTAACATTGTCCCACTTCTGGAAAACAATAAACATCTGTCCCCCGTGTTGATTAAACCCAATAACCATTGCTGTGTAACAGTACTGGTCACATCTGGCTCTCAGCCCAGTTGCACATACATTCACTAGTTTGTTCAGTTCGAAGTCAAGAGTTTGGACATGCTGGGCAGTATTTAATGGAAGTTACGGGGGTCTTGCTCGCCAGTTGGACAGCTACCCACCCTTTGGGCACAACAGGATAGTAAGGGCCCTTCCTTGGGATCAAGAACCCTGGGGGGGGGGGGGGGGGGATAGAAGCCCTCCTTTCAATCAGAGGCCAGAAAATCTGTTGAATGGCATTGCCACCTGGGTGGCGGTGACTGCTCCTGGTATCATACCCACCATAGGCCTGGTATCGTCACTGGATCCCAGGCCACGGATGAGTATTGGCAGAAAGCAGGTCGCAAGGGGAACGTGAGTGGAGTTAGGCCGGCAGAAAGGGCAGGGGTTGGCTCTCCGAAGACCCCTCACTCCCTCTATCAGAAACGGAGTGGCTTTGAATTATGTACGGCCCCACCCACGTGCCTGTTTGCCGTGCTCCTGCAGGGCATTAAATACGCTAACTGCTCATTTATGGGCCTTAATTGGCCACATAATGGGAAAACCATACGCAAGCCACAGACTTAATTGGGGTGGAGGTTGGAAAGTGGCAGGGTCCCCACGTGATTAAATGCCGCCCCACCAACAAACTCACCTGGTCAGGTGACATTAAATTCCATCCATGTTGCCATTAGTGGGTAAATCCTCAAAGCGCCATGTGTTGGGAACAGTAATTTTTGATTTATGGACCTGATTGGAATGTAAATTTAAATATATGTGATATATTTCAAGGTCCCTGAGACAACCCATAATAACACATGCTTGGGTATCCTGGCTTTGAATAATTTCACTACAATGACGCTGGGCTGAAAGGATAGGACAAGTTGCATAGACTGCTGTTCCCTTCAGTTTAGTGTATTAAAGGATGATCTAATTGAGGTGTTTAAAATGATTGAAGGAGTTGATAAGGTAGATCGAGAGAAGCAATTCCTCCAGTGCAGGGGCTCTGGAGAAGAATAACCTTTAATTTAGAACGAGGGGTGAAATCAGGAGCAACTATTTATACAAGCTAATGAAAATCTGGACCTCTCTCCTCCAAAATGCTGATAATTTCAAAACAGCGATTGCTAGATTCGTATTAGGTTATGGATCCGCATCAGGCAGGATCTAATTGAATCGCAGAACAGGCTGAAAGGGCTGAATGGCCGATTTCTGTTCCTCTGTGCCTTTGCAGAACCTTCCTGTAGCTTAAAGAATAGTGACACCTCAGAACAAACACAGTGGTGAGCAGGCGACAGCAAAAGTCCGATTTCATGATTTGCAAATTACAAAAGACATTGATTTAAAAATGAAATAACCATTTTGAAATGCAGGCTAAATTAAAATGCCATCTCATATGAACTGAAGAGGCGGGGAATAAAGATTGTAATTCCTTCACCCCAACGGAGCACTTGGAAAGCACACTGGCATGTTTGCAGATAGTGCCCTCAAGGCAATTGTGGAGAGTTTGCACAGTTGGTTGTCAAGAGCAATTTCTCAAAGAAGAGTCATTGCGATACCTAGCAGGTGTTGGCTGGCAGAGTGATTTCCCTCTGCGCCTCTGGGGCAGCTGGCTGCAGCTGTGGAAGTAGAGGATAGACCTGAGAAAAGGCACCAAGGTAATGCTTATTAGAAGATTCCTATAACAAGGATGCTCCCAAGTATACATACCGGGATAACATGTCCTCAAGACTGTCAGTCTTTCTCTACTTGCTCTTTTAGAACTTTCATGCCACCTTTTGATCCCGCCAGTGCTCAGTGAGCATTGATGCCTATACAAAGGGCTACAGTTCCACCTGACTGAAACTTGTGTAACATCGGTATATTAACAGTGCCTCCCACAGAAAGCTCTCCCAACACAACTTAGGTTCAGGATGCATGTTCAGTAACTGACACACAGGAGGAGCTATAAAAAGGCCGCATGGATGAGATAATTGATGTCCCTTGACATCCGCCCTGTTCTTGTGAGATTGAGTAACCGTATATTGCTGCTGTGACTATCGGTTGGTAAAGAAGGTGAAAGTGCCAGTACCAACTGAACAATGCATCACTTGTGCAATACATCTGTGGGCGGCTAACAGCTGATGCTGCATTTGGTTGCCACACTGGTCCTCAAGGAGGTAGAGGTACAAGAGTTGAGAGACAGAAGGTGACCTCATTTGTTGTTGACGGTTCTTCCCCGAGGAAGAGGTTGATTAAAGGTGCCCTTACGGCAGGTGCATAACATTGTAATGTTCCCACTTCGGGGCATTTAAGAATGCTTTGGTAGGAAATTCTATACTTACTGAAAATTATGAATGGAGAAAAATTGCATTGTACCTTTAAGAGCTCCCTTCCCCAATGTACATAACATCAACTTGCACTTCCCCAACACTGGAAGGGACCTTCCTTTCAAAATAAAAGTATAGGGTGCCTGAAAGTGCATTCCTATTACAACAACAACTTGCATTTTATAGTAAGTTCTAGAACCAGAGGGCTGAATTCCCCCCCCCCCCCCCCCCCCCCCCCCCGGGCAGTTGGGGTTTGGGGGCCGAGTGTAAAATTAGGCAGCATGGCAACTAATGGCCACTTAAGGGATTCTTCCCCTGCCACTAGGATTTTTTCCACAGCAGAGAAGAACCTCGCTAAGTGTCCAGGTCACCAGCTCCCCCCTCCTCCCCCACTAACTCCTCCGTGTCGATCGGGCCACCACTGCACCCCCTCACTCCCCAGCCCCCTTACCAAGGCCTGCCAGACTGACTGTGTTGAATCCCCAAACTTAGCTGGAAGTCCAGGCTCCATCGGTACCTCCTTGTTGCATGCAGTCGCAATGGCAGCCTTTACTACCACCACTGCTGCTGAGGCAGGGAAGCTGCTGGACATTTGTTTGGTGTCTATTCGAGGTGGAACTTCCTCCCTGGTGGGGGAAGAAAGACCCAACAATAAAGATTATTGTTATTATTGTTCTTATTATTATATTAATTACAGCTGTTAAATGGCTGCAGGGTGAGCCAGCCAAGCACAGGCAGGCTTTCCCCCAATTTGATGCTGTACAGAGGGCTTCAGCCCATACAATGGCTTGAGTGTAAAAGGAAACCACTTGGCTGCTGAGAACCATGCCAGCTCTCTGCAGGAGCAATCCAGCTCGTCATAATCCTCCACCCACCCTTCTCCCATAGCCTTGCAAATTGTGTCCATTCATGAGTTTATCTAATTCCCTTTCGAAAGCCACAATCCACCATCACTCCAAATCAATACCGTTCACTGCTTAGAGGGAGGTTTTCCTCATGTCACCTTTTGCCATTCATTTGAAATCAATGTGGGCCTTCCGTCAATGGTGACCGTTTCTTTCTATCTACTCTGCCCATACTCTCTCGTGATTTTGTATACCTCTATCAAATCTCCTCTCAACATTCCCCGTTATAAGGAGAACAACCCAGCTTCTCATCTATCCACATTAGTGAAGACCCTCTCCCCTGGAATAATTCAACTAAATCTTTTCTGGCCCTCTCTAAAGCCTTCACGTCCTTCCTAAAGTGCAATACCCAGCATTGGATACTCCAGTTGTGGCTGAACCAGCTATTATCCTACTGAAGCTTTATCATCCCATACTAGAATTAAGAATGATGGTACTATAATGCTACTTCCAAAGTGGCACAGTGTACGTTACACAAGAGGTGGCCACAGAGAGGTTGGGAAATCCTGATGTCCCAATCCCCAGTTACCCATTTAGTACCAATAAATCCATTCCCATCCGTTGAAAAATTTGTCATGCTTTCTCTCATGGCACACAGTCATACACAAGGCAGTTTAAGCTGATCTGCTCAGGTGGACATTGATGGGACGTAGTGTTGATCTTACACCTCTACTTGGCTTTACTCCCCATGAAGAGTAGTATTTTTCGACTGAGTGTAAGACCGCTGTTCCAGCCAACGTAAAATCTTGCGCCTAGAGAGTTGGGTTAAAATTCCTCCTCAAGAGGGCAGCACGGTGGCCTAGTGGTTAGCACAACCGCCTCACGGCGCTGAGGTCCCAGGTTCGATCCCGGCTCTGGGTCACTGTCCGTGTGGATTTTGCACGTTCTCCCCGTGTCTGCGTGGGTTTCGCCCCCACAACCCAAAGATGTGCAGAGTAGGTGGATTGGCCACGCTAAATTGTCCCTTAATTGGAAAAAATAATTGGGTAATCTAAATTTATAAAAAAAAAAAAAAAAAAAAAATTCCTCCTCAAGCACAGTTCTGGAAAGGACTGGTGAGCGGTGTACAATAGCAGATTCCATGTTTTACACCTGGCATCCTAAAACCAATTTGAACCGTCTCCACCACCTATTTGGCTCAGATGTGGGAATTAGCACAGGCCAGACATGTGACTGATAGTTACAAGGAAGCGAGGAAGGATCTAAAGAGAGAGCTAAGACGAGCAAGGAGGGGACATGAGAAGTCTTTGGCAGGTAGGATCAAGGAAAACCCAAAAGCTTTCTATAGGTATGTCAGGAATAAAAGAATGACTAGGGTAAGAGTAGGGCCAGTCAAGGACAGTGGTGGGAAGTTGTGTGTGGAGGCTGAGGAGATAAGCAAGATACTAAATGAATACTTTTTGTCAGTATTCACTCAGGAAAAAGATAATGTTGTGGAGGAGAATGCTGAGACCCAGGCTATTAGAATAGATGGCATTGAGGTGCGTAGGGAAGAAGTGTTGGCAATTCTGGACAAGGTGAAAATAGATAAGTCCCCGGGGCCTGATGGGATTTATCCTAGGATTCTCTGGGAAGCCAGGGAAGAGATTGCTGAGCCTTTGGCTTTGATTTTTATGTCATCATTGGCTACAGGAATAGTGCCAGAGGACTGGAGGATAGCAAATGTTGGCCCTTTGTTCAAGAAGGGGAGTAGAGATAACCCCGGTAACTATAGGCCGGTGAGCCTCACGTCTGTTGTGGGTAAAGTCTTGGAGAGGATTATAAGAGATACGATTTATAATCATCTAGATAGGAATAATATGATTAGGGATAGTCAGCATGGTTTTGTGAAGGGTAGGTCATGCCTCACAAACCTTATCGAGTTCTTTGAGAAGGTGACTGAACAGGTAGACGAGGGTAGAGCAGTTGATGTGGTGTATATGGATTTCAGTAAAGCGTTTGATAAGGTTCCCCACGGTCAGCTATTGCAGAAAATACGGAGGCTGGGGATTGAGGGTGATTTAGAGATGTGGATCAGAAATTGGCTAGTTGAAAGAAGACAGAGAGTGGTAGTTGATGGGAAATGTTCAGAATGGAGTTCAGTTACGAGTGGCGTACCACAAGGACCTGTTCTGGGGCCGTTGCTGTTTGTCATTTTTATAAATGACCTAGAGGAGGGCACAGAAAGTTGGGTGAGTAAATGTGCAGACGACACTAAAGTCGATGGAGTTGTAGACAGTGTGGAAGGATGTTGCAGGTTACAGAGGGACATAGATAAGCTGCAGAGCTGGGCTGAGAGATGGCAAATGGAGTTTAATGTAGAGAAGTGTGAGGTGATTCACTTTGGAAAGAAAAACAGGAATGCGGAATATTTGGCTAATGGTAAAATTCTTAGCAGTGTGGATGAGCAGAAGGATCTCGGTGTCCATGCACATAGATCCCTGAAAGTTGCCACCCAGGTTGATAGGGTTGTGAAGAAGGCCTATGGTGTGTTGGCCTTTATTGGTAGAGGGATTGAGTTCCGGAGCCATGAGGTCATGTTGCAGTTGTACAAAACTCTGGTACGGCCGCATTTGGAGTATTGCGTACAGTTCTGGTCGCCTCATTATAGGAAGGACGTGGAAGCTTTGGAACGAGTGCAGAGGAGATTTACCAGGATGTTGCCTGGTATGGAGGGAAAATCTTATGAGGAAAGGCTGATGGACTTGAGGTTGTTTTCGTTAGAGAGAAGAAGGTTAAGAGGTGACTTAATAGAGGCATACAAAATGATCAGAGGGTTAGATAGGGTGGACAGTGAGATCCTTCTCCCGCGGATGGAGGTGGCTAGCACGAGGGGACATAGCCTTAAATTGAGGGGTAATAGACATAGGACAGACGTCAGAGGTAGGTTTTTTACGCAAAGAGTGGTGAGGCCGTGGAATGCCCTACCTGCAACAGTAGTGAACTCGCCAACCTTGAGGGCATTTAAAAGTTTATTGGATAAGCATATGGATGATAATGGCATAGTGTAGGTTAGATGGCCTTTAGTTTTTGACTTCCCATGTCGGTGCAACATCGAGGGCCGAAGGGCCTGTACTGCTCTGTATCGTTCTGTGTTCTATGACCTTGCTGCACTTGCTGGACAAAGTGGCTGCACCATCAGTGGATCGAATGCAAGACTATTTTTCCAATAATTTCTGTAATGCGGGAGCATTAATTATTGAGGCTATTAAGCTGCTTGGTGTTTTTTTTATCAATGATTTATGCACGAGAGCATTAGATCAATATTCTGCTCTGACCTTATCTTGCCCCCTGTTTGCGTTTGCCGTTGTCAGCAGGCGTCAACACAAAGCAAGCAATTTGGATGGCACGAAGGTGACTTGCAGAGTGATTGTTCCTATTCTAACGTCGTCATAATAATAATGTGCAGAGGTACGGGGAAAAGGCAGGAGAAACGGCACTAAGTCATAATGTTCATTTGGAGAGCCAGGGCGGAAACGATGGGCTGAAGGGCCTCTTCCTGCACCGTAACAATTCTGTGATTCTGATTCCGTAACTATATTTGCAGTGGGTGGGCTGACCGGATGGTGGGTGATGAAGTGGCAAAGCTTTGCTCGCTTTTACTATTTTCGATGACGAATGTTCACATTCTTGTCGTGGACTTCCGGTTGCGGTGATGCGGAGTGAAGCCGCACGTTTGGCAGCTCCCGCTATTAAAGGACTTTCGGGCCTATTTTAGGGCCCCAAACGGCGCTGTTTCGACGATTCCTGGTGGGGGAAAGTGTTTGGAGGAACATTCCCCGAAATTTATGGTGCGTACCCGGAGTGGGGAAAAGGAAAAGGCTGCAGCAGCTCCCCAGGAAATGCGGGGGAAGAAGGACAAAATGGCGGCCGGTGGAGCACCCGAGGACTGGTGGAAGTGGGCGCAGGAGCAGCAAGCTGCTCTTCTGCGCTGTTTTGCGGAGCTGAAGGCTGAGTTGCTGGACTCCCTGAATGCGACTACCAACAAGCTGCTTGGGACCCAGGCGGCCCAGGAGGTGTCCATTCGGGAGTTGCAGCAGCAGGCCGCTGAGCGGGAGGAGGAAGCCATGGTCCTCGTGGGGAAGGTGGAGTTGCACGAGGCACTTCACAAAAAGTGGCAGGACCGCCTAGAGGATCTGGAGTTTCGCACGAGGCGAAATAATTTGAGGATCCTGGGCCTGGCGGAGGGGCTGGAGGGGTCGGACCTTCCATCGTATGTGACCACGATGCTGAGCTCGTTGATGGGAGCGGGGTCCTTCCATTTGCTCCTGGAGCTTGAGGGAGCCCATAGAGTGCTGGCCAGGAGGCCCAAGACGAATGAACCCCTGCGGGCGGTGCTGGTGCGGTTCCACCGATTCAGTGACCGGGAGTGTGTGCTGCGCTGGGCCAAGAAAGAGAGGAGCAGCAAGTGGGAGAATTCGGTAGTGCGAATCTACCAGGACTGGAGTGCGGAGGTGGCTAAGCGGCGGGCCGGGTTTAACCGGACGAAGGCGGTGCTTCATAACAAGCAGGTTAAATTTGGAATGCTGCAGCCTGCGCGTCTGTGGGTGCATATAAGGACCAGCACCACTATTTCGAGTCCCCGGAGGAGGCGTGGGCCTTTGTACAGGCGGAGAAGCTGGACTTGAACTAGGGTCTGGGGACTGCGGGGTCTGGTACACTATGGTCGTTGCTGTGTTTGTTGTTGCTGTTTTTGTAATTTTGACATGTGTTTTCTATGCTGGCTTTCGCTCTGTTTCCGGGTGGGTCTGTTGGGTATGGTTTTGTGTTATGTGGGGATTGTTGGGGGTTTTTCATTTTCTCTTCTGTACGAGGCTGGGGGATGGGGTAGAGCTGGAATTTGGGGAGCTGCGTCAGAAGGGTGGGGTGGGGCAGTGTGAAAGCGCGGGCTTTCCTCTGGTTTCCCGCGCTGCGGGGCAGGAGCTGGCAGTGGGGGCGTGGCCTCTACTGGTTTTTTTCCCGTGCTGAAGCGGTGCCAAGGAGGAGTGGCAGGAGGGGGGATGGGGGCATGACCCCATGTCGGGAGGGGCCGGGTTTTGGCTGGAGTTGCCGGGGTCAGCAGAAGTCAGCTGACTCACGGAAGTACCATGGAGGGTGCGTCGCGGCTAGGAGGGGTCCTAGCCTGGGGGGGTGGGGGGGGATACCGGGTTGCTGCTGGAATGGCCAGGAAGGAGCTGGTGTGGGCCGGGGGGGGGGGGGTAGAGGAGAGGCGTTATCGCCATGGGGAACGGGTCAGGCGGGGCGAGCTGGCCTGGGGCGAGCAGTCGATAAGCTATGGCTAGTTGGCGGGGGAGGGGGCGGGGTGCCCTCTGATCCGGCTGAGTACCTGGAACGTGAGGGGGCTGAATGGGCCGGTTAAGAGGGCTCGGGTATTTTCTCATCTGAAGGGGCTGAAGGCGGACATGGCTATGCTCCAGGAGACCCATTTGAAGGTGGCGGACCAGGTTCGTCTGAGGAAGGGGTGGGTGGGGCAGGTTTTCCATTCAGGATTAGACCCGAAGAACCGGGGGGGGTGGCGATTCTGATGGGGAAGAGGGTGGCGTTCGAGGCGTCTGAGGTGGTGGCGGACAAGGAGGGCAGATATATTATGGTGAAGGGTAGGCTGCAAGGAGAGAAGGTGGTGCTGGTTAATGTATATGCCCCGAATTGGGATGACGCTGGCTTTATGAGGCGCATGTTGGGCCGCATTCCGGACCTGGAGGCAGGGGGCCTGATCATGGGGGGAGACTTTAACACGGTGCTGGATCCCCCACTGGACCGGTCCAGTTCAAGGACGGGTAGGAGGCCGGCGGCGGCCAAGGTGCTGAGGGGGTTTATGAACCAGATGGGAGGGGTGGATCCCTGGAGGTTTGGGAGGCCAAGGGCGCGGGAGTATTCCTTTTTCTCCCATGTGCATAGGGTTTACTCCCGAATAGATTTTTTCGTCCTGAGCAGGGGATTGATCCCGAAGGTGCAGGATGCTGAGTATTCGGCCATAGCAATTTCAGACCATGCTCTGCACTGGGTCGATCTGGAGATGGGGGAGGCGCGGGACCAGCACCCGCTCTGGCGCCTGGATGTGGGGCTGCTGGCTGATGAGGCGGTGTGTAGGAGGGTCCGGGGAAGTATTGAGTGGTATCTTGAGACCAACGACACGGGGGAGGTCCGGGTGGGGATGGTCTGGGAGGCTCTGAAAGCAGTGATCCGGGGGGATCTGATTTCCATCCGGGCCCATAGGGAAAGGAGGGAGAGGGAGAGACTGGTGGGGGAGGTTCTAGACGTGGATAGGAGGTACGCGGAGGCCCCGGAGGAGGGGTTGCTGGGGGAATGCCGTAGTTTGCAGGCCAAATTTGACTTGTTGACCACCAGAAAGGCGGAGATACAGTGGAGGAGGGCGCAAGGCGCGGTATATGAGTATGGGGAGAAGGCGAGCAGGATGTTGGCGCATCAGCTCCGCAGGCGAGATGCGGCTAGGGAAATTGGTGGAGTGACGGATAAGGGTGGGAATGTGGTGCAGAAGGGGGCAGAGGTGAACGGGGTCTTTAGGGACTTTTACGAGGAACTGTACCGGTCGGAACCACCGGTGGGGGGGGGGGGGGGGGGGGGGGGGGGGGGGGGGGGATGGAGAGCTTTATGAACAGGCTACTTTTCCGAAAGGTGCAGGTGGAGGGGCTGGGAGCGCCGAGTGAGTTGGAGGAGCTAGTCAGGGGGATTGGTCAAATGCAGTCAGGTAAAGCGCCGGGGCCGGATGGGTTCCCGGTGGAATTTTATAAAAAGTATGCGGATCTGGTGGCCCCCCTGTTGGTGCGAGCCTTCAATGAGGCATGGGAGGGGGGGGGGGGGCTTTGCCCCCGACGATGTCACGGGCGCTGATCTCTCTGATCCTGAAGCGGGATAAGGACCCCTTGCAGTGTGGATCAGACAGGCCTATCTCGCTCCTCAATGTTGACGCTAAGTTGCTCCCGAAGATCCTGGCCACCAGGATAGAGGACTGTGTGCCAGGGGTGATACACGAGGATCAGACAGAATTTGGCAAGGGAAGACAGCTTAACACGAATGTGCGGAGTGTTGTTAAATGTTATTATGATGCCGGCAGTGGAGGGGGAGGCGGAGATAGTGGTGGTGCTGGATGCAGAGAAGGCGTTTGATAGAGTTGAGTGGGGGTACCTGTGGGAGGTGCTGGAGCGGTTCGGATTCGGGGAGGGGTTCATCAAATGGGTGAGGCTGCTCTACGAGGCCCCGATGGCGAGTGTGGTTACCAATGGAAGGAGATCAGAGTACTTCGGGCTCTACCGTGGGACCAGGCATGGGTGCCCCCTGTCCACCTTGCTTTTTGCACTGGCGATAAAACCTCTGGCTTTGGCGCTGAGGGAGTCGGGGAGGTGGAGGGGCCTGGTGCGGGGTGGGGAAGAACATAGGGTATTGCTGTATGCGGACAACCTGCTGTTGTATGTGGCGGACCCAGAGGGGGGAATGCCGGGGGTGATGGAGCTGTTGGCTGAGTTTGGGAGCTTCTCGGGCTATCAGTTAAATTTAGGCAAGAGCGAGGTATTTGTAGTACACCCGGGTGATCAGGAGGAGGGAATTGGGAGACTCCCATTTAAGAGGGCAGTGAAGAGTTTCAGATACCTGGGGGTGCAGGTGGCCAGGAGTTGGGGGACTCTCCATAAGCTTAATTTTACCAGGCTTGTGGAGCAGATGGAGGAGGAATTCAAAAGGTGGGATATGGTGCCGCTATCGCTGGCGGGTAGAGTGCAGTCCGTCAAAATGACGGTTCTCCCGAGGTTCTTGTTCCTTTTTCAGTGTCCTTTCGCAGTGACATGACAATGCTGCTCCACACTGGAGTGTAAGCAGGCAGAATCTTGCACCGAGTTGCATAAAGAAACATAGGAACAGCAGGTCAAAGAGAGAGACTTTGGAAAAATGTTGAAGGAGAAGAAGGGAAGGTGGCCGAGGTGGAGAGGTTTATGGAGGGAATCCGAGAGTTTGGGGTGTAGACAGCTGAAAGCGTGGCCGCCAATGGTGAGGTGATGAAGATCAATCAGGAATTCAAAAAAGGCTAGAATTTGAGAGCGCAGAGTTTTCAGTGAGTTGTCAGGCTCGAGTTAGGGAGGGATTTAAACAATTAAATACGAATTTTAAATTCCAGCTGTTACTGCACCTGTAGCCAATATAGATCAGTGAGCACAGGGGTGATTGGGGCTAGTTGCGATACAGGCAACAGGCAATACCTGAAAATACACCAGGATGAGAAATGTTATTCTGCCCAACCTAGCACATCAATTTACACCTACACCCCCATCATCAAGTGTCTCTCAAATGAGTCCAAGGATTTTCCCACCTGACCCTCCCCAGGCGTCCACTCCAAATACTAATGCCTCCTTGGGAAGAAACTCTAACTTTACCTTTCATCGTTTTGAACTTGCTTTTTTTTTTCTTTTATCAAAATGTTCCATGATATTGTACTGCATATTTTACCTTTGTCTATCCGGTTTGATCTACAGTTCCGCAGTGTCCCCTCTCTTAACAGGGAAAACCAGTTTCTCTTTTTTTCTCTGACTGTCGCAGATCTGGATGTTAATTCTGATTTATTTTCAGGTGGCAGAAAGCCAGGTATGATGGGACATAATGTTAAACTAAAATCTTTTATTCTCATGGCTGTTAAAGAGCATGCGGCTGTGCAGATGTGAAATTGAACATTGGCAAGGGTAGCAAAACAGGCGGAATTGCATCTGCTGCCTGTTTTACAACATGCCTGATGTTTTATTCTGTTGAAGACAAAGGGCGGGATGTATAACAGGCAGCTGGTGTCATGTACCCGCCGCCTGTTTTGAGAACCTGTACACGGTCAAATTGTACCCCCACTGTCTCTCTGATCAATGTCAAAGTAAAACTCGTATAGCTGTCCTGTTTTCCTAAATGAAGGTTCGTCCAGCATCAACCGTCAGTGCCAGAACCTATGCGGCAGCGGGGATTTGCCTCTAGGGAGGCCATCGACCATAGATATTCAAGTAGAAGAACTGAATACACGGTAAGATGATGTTTGTATTTTCAAGGGGTTCGTGTCCTTGTGCAGATTTGCTCTGGTGTGCAATGTACTGCTACCTGAATGTGGTAGGATAATTTTATCACAATATGTTCTGAAATGTTTTTTGTCAAGAGGTGGAGATGCCGGCGTTGGACTGGGGTGGGCACAGTAAGAAGTCACTAGCTTCGAATCACTAGCTTTCGGAGCACAGCTCCTTCCTCAGGCGAGTCAGCTAGTGATTCGAAACAAACCTGTTGGACTTTAACCTGGTGTTGTAAGACTTCTTACTGTTTTTTGTCAAAACTACTGGACAAAATATGAAAATAAAAGCTAATTACTACGGATGCTGGAATCTGAAACAAAACCAGAAAATACTGGACAATCTCAGCAGGTCTGACAGCCTCTGTGGAGCGAAAAGGGGGCTAACGTTTCGAGTCTGGATGTCCCTTTGTCAAAGCCATCCCGACTCGAAACGTTAGCTCCCTTTCCTCTCCACGGTTGCTGTCAGGCCTGTTGAGATTGTCCAGTATTCCCTGTTTTTGTTTGGGACAAAATATGAGATTGCAGCTCATGGGGTGTCTCGTGCAGATTGAGCCATTTGAAATGAACCTTGTGCAGATGCAACCTTGCACCTGACGCAAGATGCCAAACTGGTACTGCCTTGCCAGTACCTGATTGGCAGTGACTCAGAAATGCACTACTCTTGGTGTGTACCAGCTCTGACCACCAGTGTTTATTCTGAGGGTACGTTGTGAATGTGGTCAGGGAACGGGGAGTTACAATGGGAGGTTCTGGTCTATGAGTAGTCATGTTGGTTACAGACATTGGCTATCAATTGGATATTTCTTACTGTCCTTTTGGCCCTTTGGCGACTAGGGGATTTTCAAAGCAACTTCATTGCAGTGTTAATGGAAGCCTATTTGTGACACTAATAAAGATTATTATTTTGGACAAGAGGATTGTGCTGGAGCACTTTCTTCGATTAATGTTTTGAATTCGTATGAATAGAACACACAATAAGTCAATGGAGAATGCATTTTTCTTAATTAAGATTCCCTTCATATTGTGGATGATTATGGACTTTCTTTACTCTTGAATTAAAACAAATAACTTTGCATGGTGCAGAAATATTGTACCTAGCTGGAGTTTAGAGAATGGAAATAAATCACTCTCGCATTATAATTCCCTTGTTTGGAGGATAATAAAGCAGACTTTCCTGAGGTCCCAGGTTCGATCCCGGCTCTGGGTCACTGTCCGTGTGGAGTTTGCACATTTTCCCCGTGTCTGCATGGGTTTCACCCCCACAACCCAAAGATGTGCAGGGTAGGTGGATTGGCCACGCTAAATTGGCACTTAATTGGGGGAAAAAATAATTGGGTACCCTAAATTTATAAAAAAAAGGAGGCAAAAGAAGCTGACTTTCTCAGCTGCACAGGCAGCTCAATTCTTTGACTTGTATGAAGCGTCACCTATTTAGCAGTTGTTTTTGTTCTTTGATGGTATGTGGGTGTTGTTAGCAAGACCAGCATTTCAGCCCTAATTGTCCTTGAGAAGTTAGTAATAAACTGCTGGTTGTCTGTCAAATGCTTGAAACAATTCTTTTCATTTCTGTTTTTAAAGTCAGATGAATCGCTTAACGTATAATATTTCAAAACCACACTGTGCAATAACTTTATTCTGATATTATACGGTCGTTCCGAAGTCAAGTCTTACCCAATGAATTGGAAAAGGAGCCTCTGTTTTAATGGAGTACTGCGCAGTACAAGGAACAATCATTTTATTAGCGCCCCAGATCTGAGAAATAAAAGGGAACCAGGGCAGGATTCAATGATCATTATTCATTCTTTCAGTCGCGGCACTCCATGTTCTGGCTTTTTTTTTTGTTTGTTCCATTGTTCAGTCTAAAGTGAAAGTTAAAAATAAGAATACTAAATCTGGGAAGGTAGCTTAAGAGGATGGAAAGATCTCATCCAAAATTGAAAACCTGCGTTTCTCTTTCAGATGCCCTGCTGTGTATTTCCTACGTTTTGTTTTTTAATGTCAGATTTCCAGTCTGTGTGATTTCAGCAACAATCTTGGTTTCTTTCCCAAGAACTCTAGAAAGAAGAATAACTTGCATTTATATAGAATTTTACGCTGATCAAAGTGCTTCGTAGCCAGTGAAGTGCTTTTAAAATCTAAACGTTGTTGTAATGTAGGCAAACGTGACAGCCAATTTGCTCACAGCAAGATTCCAAAAACAACAATGAGATAAATGGCTATTATAAATGGGGCGGCACTGTTTCCTCACAGCGCCAGGGACCTGCCTTGGGTCACTGTCTGTGTGGAGTTTGTACGGTCTGCGTGGATTTCCTCCAGATACTCCAGTTTCCTCCCACAGTCCAAAGATGTGCAGATTAAGTGGCTTGGCCATGCTAAAATTGTCCCTTAGTGTGTGGGATGCTGGAGTTAAGGCCAGGATGAGATCAGCCATGATCAAATGGCGGAGCAGACTCGATGGGCCAAATGGCTTAATTCTGCTCCGGGCAACATGGTGGCACAGTGTTTAGCACATGCTGCCTCACAGCGCCAGGGACCCGGGTTCGTTTCTGGCCTCGGGTGACTGTCTGTGTGGAGTTTGTACTTTCTCCCCGTGTCTGCGTGGGTTTCTTCCCACAGTCCAAAGATGTGCAGGTTAGGTGGATTTGCCATAATAAATTACCCCCTGGTGTCCAGGGATGTGTAGGTTAGGTTAAAGGGTGATAGGAAAAGGCGGGGAAGTGGGTTTGGGTGGAGTACTCTTTCAGAGGGTTGGTGCAGACTTGATGGGCCGAAAGGCCTCCTCCTGCACTGTGGGGATTCTATTCTATTTATATCTCATGAACTTATAAACTTAGGTCCAGCTGAGCGACTGGATGAGGCCTTGGTTTCAACATCTCATCCAAAACATATCACTCTTTCCATACTGTACAAACTTACCAGCCTAAATTACGTGTTTTAGTCTCTGGAATGGGTCTTGAAATCTTGTGATTCTGATTCTGAGGTGACCGTGTGCAACCAAGATATGGCTGACACCTACATCATAGAATTATAGACTGAAATGGCACAGAATAAGACCACTTGGCCCGTCATGCCAATGCCAGCCCTTTGGTAGAGAGAACCAATTCTCCACAGTCTCCTCAAGTTCTCATTTGATGTTGGTGGATTAATCTGAAAGTAATGCTGTGATATCTTTTTGATTTCAGACTTGCCATACAGATGGATGAGAATGAAGCCTTAAAGACGGCTCTGCAAAGCACTTTAAAAGCCAAAGAAGAAGACCTGAAATTATACTATGACACAATGGGTCAAGTGAAGCAGGTCTTCCTCCAGGCTCTCCGACAGCACAAAGAGAAAACTTAAGTCGGCTGCTCCAGCCGAAGATAATGATCTTTGATTTCTTGTTGAGGAGGTATCCAAAACAACTGCTGTGACATTCGGAGAACAGTCAAAGGAGAAAAGAACAAACCCAAGTCAGTGCCACACTATCCCAGATTATTGCAAACTAGACATTGGGCTACTTGGGCAATTATCAGACAATCTTTTGGTTTCACTCATGCTTTTTATAATTGAAAAGACTGAGGCGTCAATCACAAAAGATGATAAATGAAGCAGTCCACTCGGCCCATCTGCGGTTCACTCCCATTACTGTATCCAATCGGGTGTTAAATGACTCGAGATTTTTTGATGCCAGGTGTAAGCCCATTTCAAATATGGATCAATTGCAGTAATGGTACAATAGAGATAAGGGGGGCAGTTGGGAGCGGATACAACTTTTCTTCCGTCTGCATGTCAAGGAAAGGGGCTTAAAATTGCTTTGTAAGCGTTTAACCTTCTGAATAGGCACAGCAAGTATTGCTAAAGTTAACTTCAAATCAAACTCATGTCACTTTATGTGCAGCCAGACATCGAAGATTGCTGCTCTACCCTCGAGGAACGATACAGCTGATACGCCATGTGTCTTATAATGTGTGGTTAATCAAAAGAATGAGTTACTCACCTTGCTGGTACCTTAATGTCGGCTTCCATATTCAGAAAACTCTCTTTTTTGGCGATGCGGGTTTTAAAAAAAAAAAATCAATTCCAATGTTGCAACCATTCCAATGGGAACCCATTTTGTGGAGTAGGGATGAATCCAGAGGTGAGCAGATATTGGTACAAACCTGGTCTGAACAGATTGCCACCAATTCAGCAGTCTTGATCCTCGAAGCTGGTAGATTGAGTGCATAAAATATGGACGTTCCCTTGTCCGTCGGGATTAAGATATATTATCAGAGATGCTCTGAATCGGAGCTGGTCTTTGCTGTGCCTATCCAGTGGTACATGAGTTGTCACTGTCCGCATTGCAGGAAGGAGTCAACCTCCCATCACTTCACCTCAGTGAAAATGTATAAATTCCAAATAGATGCAATGCTGCGTCTTAATGTGTAAATATGTCAGCCTCATCTAAGAATAAATGTACCTACCTGCTCTTAACAGGAAGTGCTTATGCAGCCTGCTTAATTTTTTTACAATTCAAAGTGTCAGTCAAAGGCATGAGAAATAAATCAACGGGAGAATTTGGATTTATTTATTGTTACGTGTACCGAAATACAGTGAAAAGTATTTTTCTGCGAGCAGCTCAACAGATCATTAAGTACATGAAAAGAATAGGAAATAAAAGAAAATACATAATAGGGCAACACAAGGTATACAATGTAACTACATAACACCGGCATCGGGTGAACCATACAGGGGTGTAGGGTTAATCAGGTCAGTCAATAAGAGGGTCATTTAGGAGTCTGTTAACAGCGGGGAAGAAGCTGTTTTTGAGTCTGTTCGTGCGTGTTCTCAGACTTTTGTATCTCCTGCTCGATGGAAGAAGTTGGAAGAGTGAGTAAGCCAGATGGGAGAGGCCTTTGATTATGCTGCCCGCGTTCCCAGGCAGCGGGTGGTGTAGATGGAGTCAATGGATGAGAGGCAGGTTTGTGTGATGGACTGGGCTGTGTTCACGACTCTCTGAAGTTTCTTGCGGTCTTGAGACGAGCAGTTGCCATACCAGGCTGCGATGCAGCCAGATAGGATGCTTTATATGGTGCATCTGTAAAAGTTGGTGAGGGTTAATGTGGACATGCCGAATTTCCTTAGTTTCCTGAGGAAGTAAAGCGCTGTTGTGCTTTCTTGATGGTAGCATCAACGTAGGTGGACCAGGACAGATTTTTGGAGATGTGTACCCTAGGAATTTGAAACTGCACCATCTCCACCTCGGCCCCGTTGATGCTGACAGGGGTGTGTGTACAGTACTTTACTTCCTGAAGTCAATGCAACTCTTTAGTTTTGCTGGCATTGAGGGATAGATTGTTGTCGCTGCACCACTCCACTAGGTTCTCTATCTCCCATGTATATGGAATCTAAGATTCATACAGGTTTTACAAATGGTAAAGGAGAAAATAATGAGACTGAAGATAGACAAATCTCCAGAGTCTGCTGTTTTTCACCCCAGGGCATTAAACAAACTAAGTGAAGAAATGAGAGAGGAAATGCTGGAAAATCTCAGCAAGTCTGGCAGCATCTGTAGGGAGAGAAAAGAGTTAACGTTTCGAGTCACATGACTCTTTGTCAAAGCTAACAGACGGAGAAAGCCAAGTGAAGAAAATAGGCATGGGATCTCCCAAAACTCTCTGGATTCACGTCACGTCAGCTAGACTGGGTAAGAATGGCAAATCTAGTCGTTTGGTAGTACAGAACTTGGGATATTACTGAAAAAAGACACATGCTGTCAAAACTCTTCATCTTGCACACATTAGGACAAGTTGCAAGAATACCAAATTGTATGTTCCAAAGCCTGGCAGATCGTACCAAATAGCACGTTCCTTCAGCTATCTGCAACAGGCAAAATACAGACTGTACCCAACCAGCTCATGCTTACAAACCACGGGATAGAATTCTCCCATTTTGAGGCTAAGTGCGACTGTTGGCAGTTCCAGCAGAGCCTTCCCCGCACGGTAGGATCCAATGCCAGATTCTGCACTTGGAAGCTCATTAATTATGCACCGGCAAGTTCACCCCCGAGTCTCCTGGTGAGCCGGGTGCTAATTCATCCACCTGCCCTCAGGTGACAGGCTCAAAGCTCCAGGCGCCATATTTAAACCAGTCCAGCACACTTGTATCACTCTCCAATCCCCTGTCTCCACCAAACAGTGCAGAATGTAGAGGGAAAAGGATAAGAGCCTCGTGAAGAAGTCTTCCTCAATTCAAGCACCACCTTACCAACCCTAGCCCAGTCCATGCCTCACTGCGACTTCTAAACACCACATCTGGTCTTCATCCATTCCCTTCCAATAAATGATTGTAGTATCCTTTTGATCTCCTTGTTTGTGAGCTTTTCATGAAACCTTGTTGGGGCCCCCTCCCTCAGCCTTCCATTGTTCCTCTTTTTCATCCACCTCCTTTGCACCTCTGCGTGACATTGGGAACCCTCGTCCTTCCTCCACCCTTCTCCATTCACAGGCTTCCTCCTTCCACATTTCCGCCCTCATCTTTGTCAGTCCAAACACCCTCCCCCTGCTCCAGAGTCATATCTCGCACTCCAGTTCCAGTTGAACTTCGGACATTTGCTGCAGTGGCTGCGTGAGTCCAGTAGCACACTGCTGTCCGACGTATGTGATGACTGATGTATGTGGCATCAGGGAGGAAGGAGACCCCTGATGGAACCATCAATTCAGCGAACACGTGTAGTTGGATCTGAACAGAGACTTTAATACACTTACAATAGAGCCAGCCTATTCGTCGTTGAACTTCAGGTGAAATGGCAGGCTGGCTCTAAGGCACTGATCTTTAAGCCCAGTACAAACTCTCGCGTACTCCCAGAGCGACTCCCCCTGGTGGTCGGATAGTGCAACTGCACTTACAATAGGCAGATAATGAACATATATACATGGAATAATATTGGCAACTATATATAGTGAATCACATTCACCACAACCCCTATACTCCCCAATCCCAGACACAGTACTATCCGAGAGGTAACACAGGCGAGTTCAGCAGCACGGTGCTGTCTATGAAGACCAGCTCGGCATTGATATGGAGGTAAGAACCGGTCTACCCTGGAAAAGTGGTGTACAGAGTATCTGGTGGCAGTGCAGCACTGTGCCAGAAAGTTGTTGCACTCGCCTCAAAATCTCTTCCCAACTAAGGACCATCTTGTGCATGCAACGCTTTAGCAATTGGGTTTGAAGCAGACGTGATTTCCCACGGGCGTGATGCAAGACTGGAAGGCCCGAAGGAATGCCAGCGGGTGGCTGTTTTAATGATATGCAAATTGCATTCATGCCACCAGCCAGCGGGAAGCCCTGCCTGCCTTTGGGAGAAGTGCAACATAATTTTATGCTGGCGAGTTTCCGACTGCTAGATTCTCTACTCACGTCCACCGCCAAACCCACTGCCTAGAGAGTCCCGACTGTAAATGTGATTCTGCAATTGAACAACATCAGCCAGACTCACCTATGTGTGCTCGAAGATACATATTAATAAACAGGGTCCTGTCCTTTGCAGATAGAGGGAGCACGTACACACACTGCATCTTTTTTTCAACTAAATATCTACAGCCAATTGCTTGGTCCATTTGCCTTGGCCATGCGTTGACAAAACTTGCCTGGTTTGCATTTAAACAAAGCTCTGCATCAGAAATCGTTGTTCACTTTACAATTTTGTATTCTTTGAATTGTCCTAATAAGTGCAGGGCAAAAAGCTTTGACAGCAAATGTCTTGTCATCAATACCCAGTGACCAATTTTCTTCCATAAAGGACATTAGTGGACCGGATGAGCAACTCAGTGATTATTTGGTCACCAGTATTTAAGTTAATTGATCTTAAATTCCCCAAATGTCACGGTGGGATGTGAACTCATTTCTCCAAATAATTTGTCCAGGCCCCTGGATTACTGGTTCAGTAACATAACAACAATGTACCAAATCCCTACTATCTCTCATCCACTCCCTTGAGGAGGCGCAAAAGTAAAACGGGAAAGGTGGCCAAACCATGGCTGACAAGGGAAATTAGAGATAGTATTAGAATCAAGGGAGAAGCTTACAAATTAGCCCAGAAAAACAGCGACCTGAGGGTTGGGAAAAGTTTAGAATTGAGCAAAGGAGGACCAGGGGATTGATTAAGAAGGGCAATATAGAGTGCGAGAGTGAGCTTGCGGAGAACATAAAAACGGACTGTAAAATTTTCTACGGGTATGTGAAGAGAAAAAGATTAGTGAAACAAATGTAGGGAGAACGGGGGAACGTGAAATTCAGGCCATGAGGATGAAAGGAATAGGAGGTTATGTCGGTCGGCTAAGGTAATGTCATTTTGGGAGAGACTCGTGGGCAGCACAGGTACCAGTTAGACAAAGTGGCCTTGTCGCTGTGTTGGAGATTCTAGGTCACTTTAATCGTGGTAGTGTCTCGGCAACGTGGGCCTCAGCCCTTCTATTTTCAAAGTTCTTTTCGAGATAACATAGGTAAAGCAGGGTTTTGAACAAGTGCAGTTTGAGACAGTCAGTGAGATTTTAGAGCTAATGAAGCAGCCAGCAGGGAAACGAGAGAGTACAAACCCAGAAAGGTCTCACCCAGGATGCCCGTTCCTGACTATGTCGGTGTGCATGGTTGGTGGTGAGGGTAAGATTGTTACTGGTTGTGTTGCTAGGTTCAAACAGCTGCTATTGCTGCTTTAGGATATAGACATATGTGGACTTTGATGCTAATCATGAAACTAGCTCTGTGGGGCGGGGGGGGGGGGGGGGGCGGGATTTGGGGTCGAGATGGTAAGAATTTCAAGAGCAAGTGAAAATAAGACCGATTTAGAAAATGACAAATATTTGCTACACTAAAGTAATGCATTAGTAATGCAAAGCAGCAAAAGTCATGTACTCCGAATATGGATCTACATTGAGAGGCAGATTTCTCGAGTCAGGTTTCTCCCCACGTCATCACCTCTGAAAAGGCTGAGACAGTTGTCCTGCTCTGTCTCAGAATGCACTGGCTTCGTCTATAGAAGCTAAGCAACTGGGTGGGGCGGGGAGGAGTGGGGTTTGAGGCAAAGTAAGGGGAGAATAATCGGTGGAAACCCCTGGCTCAAGTCTGGCTCCTTGTTGCTAAATTAACGGCTGATAACCCGGGGGTTTGGATATAACCGTGGTAACTGCGGGGGGGGGGGGGGGGGGGGGGGGGGGAATGGGGCAGCGAGGACATACCAACTGATTTCTGTCCTGATGTCAGTTTTCCTTCCCTGCCCCCTGCCAACCTCGTAAAGGAATGCACTTGATCAGTGAGGCCAGGCAGGTGAACTGAATCAACTAACTCCACTGTTTCATGAGCACATCATGTTGCAAAGCAACTAAAAATGCTTAACGGATTTTAGAACGGTGAGGAGAATGGAAATGGGTTGTTGAATTCTACGAGTGCAGAGCTTAAGGACGTCAGAATCACACGGACAAGCTCAAGGGGCCTTTGGGAGGAGATGGAATTTCTCTTACTGCAAGTGGATATGTGAAATGGAGCCGGGTGGATTAGTGCTTTTTAAAAAAAGCTGGAGGAATATCAAGTCAGGGCTAGGACTGAGGGATTGGGTAGGTTCCATACTGCATGGACCATTGTGGTTCCTGAGTTGCAGGGACAGTAGTAGCACAGTGGTTAGCACTGTTGCTTTACAGCGCCAGGGACCCAAGTTTGATTCCCGGCTTGGGTCACTGTGCGGAGTCTGCATGTTCTCCCCGTGTCTGCGTGGGTTTCCTCTGGGTGCTCCGGTTTCCTCCCACAAGTCCCGAAAGACGTGCTATTAGGTGAATTGGACATTCTGAACTCTCCCTCTGTGCACCCGAACAGGTGCCGGAATGTGGCGACTAGGGGCTTTTCACAGTAACTTCATTGCACTGTTAATGTAAGCTACTTGTGACACTAAGAAAGATTATTATATGTTTGTCAAAGAGCGGATTAAACTTTGGTCTATGGATTGAATAGGTTGAATGGTCCAATGGCGTTGCCTTGCTGCACTTTCTCACGTTTGGAACAAAGGAGAGGGAAGGGAGAGTGGTAGAGGCGAGTCACCTCACATCCTTTAAAAAGTTCCTGCAGGAGCACTTGGCACATCTTAATATTCAAGGCTATGGGCCAAGTGCTGGCAAATGGGATTAGGTAGGCAGGTCAAGTGTTTTTTCATGTGTCATAGAACACAGAACATAGAATTTACAGTGCAAAAGGAGGCCATTCGGCCCATCGAGTCTGCTCCAGCCCTTGGAAAGAGCACCTCACTTAAGCCCCACACCTCCACCATATCCCCGTAACCCTAGTAACTCCACTTAGCCTTATTGGACACTAAGGGCAATTTATCATGGTCAATCCACCTAACCTGCACATCTTTGGACTGTGGGAGGAAACCGGAGCACCCGGAGGAAACCCACACAGGCACGGGGAGAACGTGCAGACTCCGCACAGACAGCGACCCAAGCCGGGAATCGAACATGGAACCCTGGCACTGTGAAGCAACCATGCGAACCACTGTGCTACCGTGCTGCCCTTGGACTACCATGCTGCCCTGTCGGTGCAGACTGAATGGGCCGAAGGGCCTCTTCTGCACTGCATTCTGAGAAATTTGATAATACAAGCTTATGGCAAATCTAGATGAAATAGACAAACAAAAGTTTCCCCATTAGCCGATGGTATAAGGAACACAGATTGTAGGGTTGAAACGAGCTGCAGTGGGGATATGAGGAAGAACTCTGACACAGCCAGTGTCAATGACTGTGAACTCTCTGCCCACAAAGCGGGACCATCAATGGTTTCGAGCGATCTGATTGAAACATAAAATACTAACAGGGCTTGACAGACTCGATGCAGGGAGGATGTTTTCCCTGGTTGGGGAATCCAGAACCATGGGGGACAGTCTCAGGTCATGGGGTGGACCATTTAGGTGGTCTGAGATGTGGTAAACCTTCACTCAGAGGGTAATGAACATGTGGAACTCTCTACCACAGAAGGCTGTGGAGGCCAAGTCACTGAACGCATTCAAGAAAGAGATAGATAATTTTGTGATTTTAATGACATCAGGATGTGGCACTGAAAACAGGTGGAGAAGATACACATCGGCCAGGAACAGAAACTGCCTCATGGGACCCCGGCTGGAATCGATACTGACTATCTGCAAGAGCACTCGAGTCAATGCATAAACATGTTATCGCTATTATCGCTATATGGACTTTGTGATTACCCACTCCAAGTCTATGAATATGTAACAAACTTCCAGACAGGTGATCAACTTTGCAGCAGGACGAAGAACAGACAAAAGAAGCCATCAGACTCCTTAATGAGTTGATGGCTGGTCAAACAAGGGGAGTTTCAGAGGACAGTGGCCAGTGGGGGGTATATACCTACGTTTCAATCCTAGCTTCCCAGCATAAAGAAAGGAACATCAAATGGATCCTCAGTGATAACCTGGGAGTCCGCCAGGCACAACCATCGCAAGAAGAAAGGACCCTGGGTTTCGAACCCAGAGAAGATGTCCACATCGAGTGATCGTAGCCTGACCAGCCTCCTTCACAAAGTGCGGGCAAAGCCCAAAGCTCAGCTGTTAGACTTAGTCATACTTTGTTGATGTGGTGACTGTGTAACCACTATAAATTCACACTGTACATTACTGTGTCCCTGTGGGCTCCATCTGTGAGCCATTGCCCACAGGGGGAGATGTGGAGCATCTACAGGGCTCCGCCTCCAGCAGTAAGTATAAGTGCTGCGGTCCTGCGAGTCCATCCTCAGTTAAGCATAGTCGCAGGCAGGCTCAGTTGTAAGCCGATTAAAGCCAGTTTACTTCAACTGAATTGATGGTCGCATCAGTTGAGTAATAGAATTGTGAATAAAATTGCGTTAAACTGGGAACCTGTTCAGTCCTCTGTTCATCTCGTAAATAAGAGCACCTGGGTAAAACTTTTGAGTAAGTAAACTGGTCGAACGTATCAGAGGTTTTAAAAGTGCAGCAAAGGGGTATGGGGAATATGGCACCGAGGTCGAAGATCAGCCATGATCGTATTGAATGGTGTAGCAGGCTCGAAGGGCCGAATAGCCTCCTCCTGCTCCTAGTTTCTATGTTTCAGAGGAAAATTAGATGGGAAATAAATTTACAAGACAATGTAGAGGAATTGGACAGGCCTCCTCTACAGCAAACCACACAGACTCGAATGAATGGTCTCCTTCTTTGCTGGAATGTCTACGTTCCACATTCACGTTCTACATTCAGATTCCAAATGATGGAACACAATCTAAAATACAGCTAGGATTCTGGAATTTCTTAAAGCTCCACATTTTCAACATATTTCAACCCCACCCCATTACATGATGAAGTTACTTCCCACCTTACTTTTCGGACTCGACCTTTATTCACCCACAAGTTACACCTCTCCAGAAATAGCTCCGACTCACATAGAGCACCGGCCGGATAACCTAGAGGGGTTTGCAGCTGACATTCTGATTCTGAGCATTGGAGACATTACTGGAGTGAGTGCCTGCCCTGAGGAAACTGTAATAAGTCCACGGAGGCCGAAGTCCCGTCACCAGAATTTCTTTTATTTACAAATCCAACAGCTGAACAACCACGACCATTCAGTCTGCTGTCTACACTGGGAGTGCAGAGGATCTGACACTCCCTGTTATATACACAGAAAGGGGTTCCCTGATTGGGTCACTAATCAGTGCACTCGTATTCTAATTGACCAATCACAAAGGCCTGGCCTAAATCATTACAGAAACTTACGCAGGCAAAATGTCAGGATGTCAAGAGAAGACCAGGGGCGGGACTCTCCCATCGGGCGGCTAAGTGTTGACGCTGGCGTAAAAACGGGAGTGTTTTACTCTGACGCGGCACCCGCAGTTGGGTTT